>NW_011359020.1:0-1630 GCF_000735185.1 Notothenia coriiceps | reverse complement strand
TGCCTCGATTAAAAGCCTGCAGTGATCAAATTGGATATACTCTGAGTTTTGGCCTTCAAAGTCCTCACAGTGCCTGACACACTTTAGTGTGAAGCCAAAGTGCTGCTGCTCTCTTAGCTCCAAACCCACCACTAACTAATGACCAGGAAATAACTGTGGTTCACACACACACACACACACACACACACACACACACACACACACACACACACACACACACACACACACACACACACACACACACACACACACACACACACACACAAACTTTGTGGAATTGTTTCTGACTTTATGTGACTGCATTCCTCTTTGCAGATTAACCCTCTCCACTACCGTCCAAACCAGATCCTTCTGCGAGTTAATTCAAGTGCTTTATAAGCCTATAGATAACAGTGTGGCATTTTAGTTCCTCTCTGTTTCCATTATTTCCCATTAGATGTCCAAACCCACAAAAATAATTGGCACATTTGTTTCTTCTTTCTGCTGCCTTTAAAGTTATAAATGTAGGCTAAAAGCACCTTGATGTGACAATCTGTTTCTTTCTTGTTGTGATATACTATGATAAACATGGTTATTCTTCTTTTTGCTATATGCCATTATCTTATATTTTTTCCATAATAAGCACTTAGTTCTGTTGTGCCAGAATTAAGTGTGAAAAGCTTTGTGAGTAATCGCTTCCCACTCCGCTTCGTTTTCCCTTGCCTTGATCTGTTAATAGACGAGGAGAAGACTCATTTATGATACAATAATATGCGTAGTGAGTTTATATTATGAGTCAATAAGACAAGTCCTAACTACAGTGTACACAAATGAAGCATAAAGTCTAAGTTTGAATCACAAACTGTACCTAAAAAATCTCCATCAACGATTCTGAATTATAAGTCATGCCCCTCACACCAGGCGCCACCACTGGCTGTTTGCTTTGCCTCGACCGGCCCTCCAGTGAGACCACAGCCTTCTCCTCCTCCTCAGTGCGTGCCTATGAGGCTCTGTCAAAAGGCCGCTGCGGTTGATTTCATGTTTCAGTAATGGCTCAGTCGTAGGAACATAATTATTTCTCCATATGTCCTATAAACACTATGATATGCCACAGAATTATTGTACCAATGCATGTGTATGTGCATTGAAGGGAACATGCACTCACATGCCGCTCAGGGACATGGGAGTTTTTGGGTTTGTCTTTCACTGCAGCTAGAGGAAATAGAAAAAAGAACTTTCTCCTGAGTCGTCTTTTCCACTTATGGCTTCACTCCTGTTTTTTTTCTCAGTTCAAGTTACAATTTTCCAGAACCAGCTCCTGGTGTCTCGACGGTGTGTGTGTGTGTGTGTGTGTGTGTGTGTGTGTGTGTGTGTGTGGAGAGGGCTGGGGTGCAGTAAGCACTCTCCATCTGTGGGCCAGATTAAAGGCAGGGAGAGGAAAAAACAGGGATGCATGAGGAGGAAGAGTGCAGGCATTTTTCAGCGCATGTGTCTGGTAGAGTGTGTGTGTGTGTGTGTGTGTGTGTGTGTGTGTGTGTGTGTGTGTGTGTGTGTGTGTGTGTGTGTGTGTGTGTGTGTGTGTGTGTGTGTGTGTGTGTGTGTGTGTGTGTGTGTGGAGAGAGTATGTGTGTGTGTGTGTGTGTGTGTGTGT
>NW_011359019.1:139818-156313 GCF_000735185.1 Notothenia coriiceps | reverse complement strand
ATCCAAAAGGACAGGAGGATGGACTTTGTGTTTCAGTGATTTGATCATCAAAGGTAGGCCTAAGTCATTTTCAATGTGGGCCGCCGTGCCGACTTAATTCATTTTTAATTGTTACTTGGCTGTGGGTGCCCTGTCATGATAGGTGTTTATATAAATGGTGTTGTTTTGTGTGGTAGAGGGTCGCTGTCATTGATGCGTTTTGCACCCCGGGCCGCTGTTTTGATATTCCGCTGAAGTATACGCTCTGACCATAGACTGTATATATAACCGGGGGGTCAGAGGGTCTAGGTATAAAAGTCACGGCTCGCCACTGCCCTTGAGAGAACTTTGGGATTTTAGCCTTTGCTGACTATTTACATGCACAAAATCCTATAACACACTACAGGAAAGGGAAAACCCCAAAGAGCATAATATGGCCTCTGTAATGCCTCCACATGTATGTTCATTAAGTGAGGGAAAGATCAATGAGATAAATCATATTAAAAAGAGCGAAAACAACCTCTAATAGATTTAAGGTAGTAAAAAACTGTGAGGAAATTAAGCACTGCCAAGAAAAAAATGCCATCAAAATGTACTAAGGGTCACAGACAAGAACCTTGTCAAAACATAATGATTTAACACCTCCGTTTTAAACAGTTGTTGTACTTGGCCTCTTCCCACATTTTCATCCTACTAATCACAGTAAGCTTGTTTTGACAGTGAATCAAATTGACACATAATGAAGCCACTGTGTCAAACAGGAGATTTACTGGCTGCTTGTGAGCTGCTCTACACTTTGCAACGCGGAATGGAATAAATGTCTGAATATACAGATAGAAATGTTTCCAATTGAAATAAACATGTTTTTTTTTAAGGTTTTTCTACTATGTGTCAGTATTCTTGTATTCTTATCAGGTTGCTTTTCACAATTGAAATAGTCTTAATTTAAAAGCAGGTTTTTGACTTATTTTCATAAATAAGACATTGATGACAGTAACAAAATAAAGTTGTTTATTTGCTGCAGCAATTTGAGTAATGCATTGATTGTAATACTAGCTACAAATATATATATATTATTCAAAAGGAGCATATAAAAACAAGTTAGTATCGTATTAGTTCTTAATGAAATTGTTCAAACTTGATAATAAGGGGAGGGATTTAACGTGATTAAAGTTTAAAAAAATGTCTAAAAAATATTATTATATGCAGGCTGACAGATGTCAAATAAAACATTTATATCAGTTATTTTGACCTTTAAGTCATGTTTGACGGATTCTTTTCCCAGTTGTCCACCTTTTGTCAGCTAAGGCATAAATTCTGACGATGAGTACTTTTTTTTTCACTGGCCAACCGACCTTTGTGCAGCACGGCGTTGGCAGGCTTGTTCCCGGCCATGGACTCTTTGGACAGGTGCTGGTGGGACTCGGCCAGACACTCCACCTCAGCGAAGCGGGCGTTGAGGGCCATGGCGGAGTGGCTGGGGTCCTGGGTCATGTTCAGGTACGCTGCCCGCCTCAGCTGCTCCTCGATCACCAGAGCCTGCTCCAACAGCTTCACACAAAGAGGGAGGAAGTGTTTTCATTTCCATTCAGATATAACAAATCCTTTAATCCTTCAATTATTTCAGCCTTCAGTGGTTATTTTTAATTATAATGATTGCCTTAAAGCGGCGTGCGAGGAACTTGTTCTTCATCTCGAGGTAGTTGCCCTTATGAATCTCAGTTTTGAAGGGCTCGTTCAGAATAGCATAACGCGGGTCATTCTGGATGTCCTGCCAACGAGCGTAGCCGTGTCTGAGGTACAGTCAGGGTCAAGGGAAAGAAATACATGCACAGAAAAATAGAAATACTTAATAATAATAAAGATAATAATAATTGTATTAATATTGATAATAATACAAAATAAAAATAAATAACAATAGTAATAATAAATACATAATAAATACATAATAATAATAATACAAATAATAACAATATAAAAAATTCTAATACGAAAATGTATTAAAAAAAAATTATGGTAATGCTAATAATAATACAAATTAAAGAGCTAATATTAATCCTAATAATAATAATAATAACAACAAGAATAATACAAATTCTTATACGAAAATGTATAAGAAAATAATGATGATAGAAATAATAATAAAAATAATACAAATTGAAATACTAAAATAAATCATAAAAAATCCAATAATAATAATTAAAATAATAATAATAATTTTTACAAAACATGTCATACAAGCATACACAATAACACAACACATGAATAAAATACAAAAATAAGCTGCATTCAAAATAATTTGGGGAAAATACAAAAAAACTATAGAACAGAAAGCAGTGGGAACTGGTGGAGTTATGATGTGGGGGGGGGGAGTTTCAAAGGAAAGAGCAAGCTTGAAGAGGTGGGATTTGAAGGCTTGTTCCTAATAAAGACAAAGATGGTAGGGGGTAGACTGTCTGATTTGGTTGGGGACTTCAATAAAAAGATGTGGAAGGAGTAGTTTTATATAACTCCTCACACGTTATATCTATATATATATATTGACTGCAGCTTCCCTCAGGCCATAAGAAATAACATTTCTTTGCCAGATGCCTCGCTCCTCGCTCCTACATCTGGGAAAGGATACGTTACGATGCCGGCTAAGAGCCAGTAGTCATGGCGACGGTGCCAGATGTCATGCATCTTTCCTGAAGACAGCGCCGCTCGCTCCTCAGTCTGCCAGAGGGTGTGCAGCTCTGACGGCAAAAAGTAAAAAGACAAAGCGTTTTCACCACAATAAAAAGTCTCATTCAAGATGTTTCCGGTACATAAAGAGGAGTAATGTAACAACATAAAGAAGATTCACGACAAAACAAAGATGTTTCATTGTAGCACCTGAAGTAAACAACCTGAAGTGAGACACTGCAGCACAAAGTCATAAAAGACAGAGACAAGGTAACTACTTTAACACGACATGAAGACGTGAGGGAGTTTCACAAAACAATTATTAAAGTGTACAAGCAGTTTCAAATAAGAGATTTGTTTTCCTTTCAATCACTTAATTACTTTTTCTATTACAGTTCTATTCAATTCATGCTGAATGAGGGAGTGGCTTTGAGAGTCCAAGACTTCAAAACTGTTGTATTTAAATATTGCTTTCAGACTTGAGAAAAAAATAAACCCTAAAAAAAAAGTGCAATTGTTCTCTCTGAGTTTTCATTATACTTCGCTGTGTATTTATTTGACGGTATCCTCACAACAGCCTCGTCTCTTCTGTTTGCCCATTGTTTAAAACTTCAAAATATTACAAGCCAATATTATGGAAATGACTCATATCATATTTGACTCTATGTTGGTGTCTTTGTCTTTATTTTTAAATATATCCTACCTACGGTCACAATACAGACAGTAGTTTGAACCTTTTTATCTTATTGATCTTCCATTCTCTCCTATGAGGAAATTGTGTTATAGATTTTGACGATTTAGTACAGAGACAATAACATATATTTTCAACAGCTCGGTCTCATCCCCCCTGAGATAGACAGAATTTAGCTGCAAGTGAAGCCAATGAATGCAACTCAACTTATTCACGTTAAGATAATTGCATATACGTTTATAAGAGGTACAGGAGGAGGGGATTATATTATACTGCTCAGAAAATGTACTTTAAATCAATTTGCATTCTCTGTTAAAACTGCACTGAAATGGAACAAGCCACGTACAGTTATTTAGAACTCATTTGAAGACAGTTGGTTAGTCAGCACTAAAAAAATGAGTTGCACTTTACTGTCCTCTGTCGGTCTGTTCTGCTGTAACATGTAGCTTTCTTTTTGCTATGATATATATATGTTTATATCTTTGGTTTAATAAGCACACTCCCTGGATTGGGAGTGTCCTTTGTTTGCTTCCATAACATAGTGACATCACTATGTATCACTCGCACTTCTTTTGGCTAGCGCTCCAACACATTGTACATGATAGGCTAAGGGGAGGGACATCTCTAGGCGGTTGACTAATCACAACAGAGCTGGCCAGCTAACCAATCAGAGCAGACTGGGCTCTGGTTTCAGACAGAGGGTGAAAAGAGGTGCAGCAGCACAGGCAGTATGAGAAAAATAAAGAGCTTTTTGAACAACATATTATTTTTTAAATATAATTAATAATTTTAGGGTGGCTCTTAAACATTTCTCAAAGGAACTACGGCTGAATAATAGAATATTGGTTTATTAATGTGCATAAGTAAACTAATGAAAACTGTTCTTACCTGTAAAACCTCCATCAGCGATATTGAACATGAACTTGACTTTGTATCCATTTTTGTCCTCCTTCCTGCTGTCATCCATCTCGTCCAACGTGTCTTTATCTCCATTTAATCGACCCTCTAATGCATCTTCACTCTTCATATCGTCTGCCACAGCTACATAAAAGAGACAACCATCTCTTAAAAGAAAAATCTATGTAATGGGCAACCACTTAGGATTCATTTGTGTTACAAAAAGCACAATTATTGCACCTTATAAGGATTCATTGCAATTATACCTGGCTTACTTTCTTTGTCTTCAGTTTTTGCCGAAAGTGAATCAGTATCTCCTTTTTCTGAGGACTTTTCTGGTTCCTTGCTGGGCTCAACTGTGAATAAAAAAAGATCGAATTAAACAAAGTAGCAGAATAATAAATATAACAGTTAATCATTATGCAGCACTCACTTCTAGGCGAGGTTTGACTGGCTGGTAGCTCTGGCTGTTTGGAAGCAGACTCCTTGGAGTTGGCAGATGGCTCGGTCTTTGCAGAGGGCGACTCGGTTCTGTCCCTCTCATCTCCTGTTTTCTCCTCTGAGCTGGCCTTGCTCTCCTCGCTGTCAGCCGCCTTCTCAGGTGCAGACGCTGCCTCAGCACTGGAAGACTGCCGAGGGACAAACAGGAGGAGAAACAGTGGAAGTTGGTAGAGGGCAAAGTTCAAAGGTGTCTAAGTTTGACAGTATCTGAGGATGATGAGATGTGTGCAGTTAAATAGTGATGAGGAGATGGATAAGACATTAAAGAAGAACTGAATGACAGTGATGGATGGAGGGAGGAAAAAACGACTCACTTCCTGTTCTGAAACTTTCTTGCCATCTTGCTCTGTGGTGTCCTTGTCTTCAGCAGCACTCAAGAGAGACTCAGGCTTCTCTGCAGTCCAGAAAACAACAACTTTTTAGTAAAATGTCATCCTAAGTATGAACTTCACCTTATATTCTGATACAAACTACCCAGAGATTTGACCCTGACCTGGTGGGATGGGGGTGCCCGGCTGCGTGGCCACAGGGCTGGCAGGAACAGGCGTGTTGGGATCTGAAGACAAACTCTCCGTCAGTTTCTTCAGCTCCATGCCGATGGGAATCAGGTCCGGAGAACTCAGCTTCCCATTTACATGCTCAAACTCTTGCACCTGCAAAGAAGAGTTTGGATCGACTAGTAAATAAAGAAATCCTACTCTACATGGGATTGTAAAGAACAGTTCATGTGGCAAACTGAAACAGTCTTTCAGTTTCAATGTATCTGTGTTTGGTTGCACCAATTCTTCTAAGTCCAAACTAAGCCTAGTTTCATGTAAATGTTGTTTTTGTTTATTACCAATATTTACTTTAATGTAATAATGGGAGAGCTGGCCCCATGTGTTGGGGCTTGGTCCCGATCGATTGGGTTCAAATCCAGTCTGGGACCATTTGCTGCGTGTCTCCCTCTTTCAACACTATCACTTATATAAAGACACTGGTTTCCCCAAATAACAAAACAAAATATATTTAAAACATATATATTTATATATACATTTCTCAGTGACCATGGACAAAAGTGATTTATTAAAAACATCAGTCTTGTAAAAAAAACATCCACTTGGGGTGAAGAGATGCATTGAACCAGATATAGCTAACTATAAAGCAATCAACACCAATAATAGATCAAAATGACATCACATTTTGCCATTCAAATATTGTTTGTTAGGTAAGCGTTATTGTATATGTGTCCCTCATTCTTAAATAATTGTAGCTACAAGCTAACTATGGAACACATTTCTGTGTGTTTAGATACTTACAATAGACTGGTGGGTAAACTTAAAATATAAATTAGCCCGTTTAATCTGTAGCTACTTTAAAAAAATTAAGCTTCAACTTGGTGATGCTACAGTTATCTGCAAGCAACAAATCGGACTGCTTTTGATTGGACAGTGCTCCGAATTGAATTTACAATTTTCACAAGTCCCACAAGGTAAGTTATTTTTAAAGTTTAATGTATAGACCGAGTTTTACCTATTTAAAACTCGCTTAGTTCCTTCACATAAACAAAAAATGCTCAAGTGCACAAACTCCAGAAACTATTTGTTAGTCGTTTTGTTGCCCAGGTGTATAAGCTACATGGGAACCAAAGCTAACAAAACATCGATACCTGTGGTTTGTGATGTATAAAAGAAGGTTCCTAAAAAAAGAAGTTTCCCTCTTGCCTGCCTCTGCCTGAACCGCTTGACCTACTTCCTCTGATCTCACAGCGCTGCAGCAGAGCGCTTGGTATTCTGAGTTAAAGACGTCTCGGGGAGAAGAACCCGTACCTTCTTCCTGACGAGGGACATGACTCCGATCCTGGTGAGAACGTGCTGACGAGACAGTCCCTCGCGTGGGACTCCGTCAGCGAACGTCTCTGCTCCGTCTGCCCCCGGCTCACACAGATGTCTCATGAACAGAGACACATAGGCCCTGATGGGAAAGAAAACACTTTACACTACGAGATGTTTTGAGAGAGAGGTTACAGGCACGAACACCGACTTAAAAAGGTACTGGCAGGAGAAGCACTTGTATAAGAAGATTGTAATGAATAGTTAGTTTAATTAATGAAAGGCAGTTGAAGCAAAACAATTGCTGAACAGATACAACAGTAATCTGATTACATCTTTTATTAATGTAACCGTAAGGGAATACAGTTACATATTTGTTGTATTTTTACAACGTACTCCTGCTACATGTCAACCGTTACTCCCCAGGCCTGTGTGGTACTAGCACCCCCGTATAGTAGTTAAGTATAAATCCCGCTTTAGCAGCAATGGCAATGGCAGTAGTATAGTAGTGATAGCTTTTATAAACATATCTCAGGGATACTTGCTGTCTCAATATCTATTTATTAGGGCTGTCAGTCGATTAAAATATGTTTTATCTGTTCTAAATGTACCTTAGAGGAATATTTTTCTAGTTTTTAATACTCTTATCAACATATGAGTGGACAAATAATTGTTGGCTTTCTAAAGTGAGTAACCCTGAAATCGGAGAGAGACCGACCTTTGCAAACTTTATATGAGCGTTCTGTAGCTTTGCCCTGGGCTAACCAATTAAATTTGGGGAGTGAGTGAAATAGCCTAGAGCTACCTCTCTACTAGATGTCAGGTCGCCCTTGACTTAAAAAAGTTGCACTGTGTGAAAAGAGGTTATTAATGCCAACACCGCTTTGTGGATCACAGTTGAGCTGCATGAAGGCCTCACCTGAACTCACGCTCGCTCTTCCCTCTCAGGTCTCGAACCAGCCAATGGGAGTTGAAGGCGTCCTGAGGGGGCATGCCCCAACGCATGATGGCGTTCAGGAAGGCTTTCCTCTGCCGGGCGTTGAACCCCAGCACCTTGTGATGAGAAGAAACAGCTTTAGGCAGAGAATGGAGTAAGCAAAACAAAAGGTATACTAAAAAAGGGTATATAAAAAATGTTATAGCAGAGTAAAATGTTCTGATTGTTGTTGTGTAAAAGTGATATTGCATTGATCGTAATTCTGTCCCAATTGCCCTTTTTAACAGAGTGTTGGGCTCAGGATCAGCTGCAGGGCAGTGATGGCACTTTGTGACCTTGCTATGAAGCCCATCCCTTAATTTCCCATTATTAGGCACAATTTTACAGAATTTAGAGACACAGTCTTGCCTCACATTACATGATGCCAGTAAGGCTACTGCAAACAGGGTTAATACTACTCTATACATGTAAGATGCATAGGATCAGTGGTTGGTAGTAATATGTTATATTAACTCCATTACATTAAGTATTTGTTCAATACATTGTACTACTAAGAGTAGTTGTTTTGCATATTTAATTTAATTAAAAATGTAAAAGAAATGTACTTCTAATCTGTTATATGAAGCTTACTGATAAAGTTAGCCTCAAATATACTTAGACTCAGCTGAGCTCACACACACAAAGAAAAATGTCCGAGATGGAGAGAAAATGTTATTTATCATCCAAAGACACTCGACATCATGACCATCAAGAATATATTTAAATCTGGGAAAAAGTTATACATTTATGGAAATTCATCAGATCCTGAGAAGTCTTTCAGGAAAACTTTTTTTAAACCTTACCAACGGAGTACTTTTTTATATGAATTCTACTTGTGTCAATTTAGTAAAGTACATTTTACTTGAGTACAATTTATGTTTACTCCCCCCACCACTGGAGTACTTGCAGACTGTAATTCATACCTCAATACTGCCCCCAACCCGTGCCAGTAAGGGAGGCAGAGGTTTGTCCTTCTCATTCTTCATCTGCCGACGAGAGTGTCTGCGTCCTCCTACAGATAATAAAACCAACTGCACTGTTAGAAAGACCTCCAGTGTCTTACTAGTTCAGGAATACCTTGTGTGAAGAAGTGTTGTAGTGTGGTGTCCCACCTAAGAGCATAATAACTGTCTGAAGGTAATAAAGATTTTTTTTTTTCGTGCCGCCTACCTTCAGGCCTCTCCTCGAAATCTTCGTCCTCGTCCTCGGACCCCACGGAGTACTCCGACTGATTGTCTGAAAGATGATCCTTCCACTCTGAGCCACACATCAGATAGAAACAGTACATTGCATTCGCTTCTGTTGGTGGCCACCTGATGGCGCCATGGCACTGCAGATTACTACAGACCACTACAGCTTGGCAGGCGCATGTTGTCCCGCCTTCTGAAGTGAGGTGAGGGTTCACTACTCTGCCAGGCAATCACTTTAAACTCAGAGGGTACTCTTAGCTGTGATGGGCTTTGAAATATTCTCACTCACAGAGCTGTTGAACTGTGGCAATCAGGGCCTTGAAGCTACTCCTAAAAGTAAGACTACAGGATGTATGCCAATGCAATAGACTAGAAACTGTTTAACTATGAGAAAGAAGCGCTTCAAAAGCCCTTTGAGACGACTTTAGGCCCAGTATAACACACTCTTTGGCAGAATTAATGGAGGTCAACTGTCCTTGTTGAGACTTAAGAGGATTTAATAAACACTGAGATTAATTTGCTGTTCTTGCTTGTGAACTGATACACCCAAATTACTCTGTGTCAAGATAATGTCAGCTTGTTAGCCCACTAATGAAGCTAAGCATGTGTGGGCATGTGAGGAGTGCTGCTCTGTTATTGGATTAGCTGATTGGGATGTAAACTGGATGTAGAAGTTGATCACATGTTACAACAAGAGCTGTTGACCTGCACTGACGCCCGCACAGAGGTCGTTACACTGCTCTGTACTTCATTATCATACAGAAACATACTATCTTAGCATAGGGCTGAACAATAAATGACATGTTATTAAAATCGCACAACGTACTGGTCCAATATTTGGTAAAGGTAAGTATGTGGAAATACCTGAATTAAATGGGCCCTATTGTGCTAATTTTCAGCTTCATATTAGTATTTTGTGCCTCTACTGTGACCTGTCTCCATGCTTTAATGTTCAAAAAGGTCTTTATTTTACTCGTGCTGCCTGTGCTGCTGCACCTCTTTTCACCCTCTGTCTGAAACCAGAGCTCACTCTTCTCTGATTGGTTAGCTGGCCAGGTCTGTTGTCGTAGGTCAACCGCTTATAGATATCCCGCCCCTTAGCAAAATAGGATTTTAGCATTTGCAGACTGTTTACACGCAAAACTACCTATATAACATACTACAGGAAAGGGGAAACCCCCAAGAGCATAATAAGTCTTCTTTAAGATTGTGGTACTGCAGTTCAATCCTGCCTACAAACGTAATAAGAATCCTTAATTGTTAGAGAATCACACCACTATCATTTCAAAAATATTTTTCAATTATAATGTTTCAAAAATTATCGTTCCCTCTAATCTCACCAAGCATATTGCATATTGCATTATAAATCAGCATAATTGCAATAATTGTTTCAAACTTTTGCAGCCCTTTACCAGCAGTTTTCTTATAATGTGACCAAGAGTATCAAACCATATACCTAATTATAGTGTTATTTGTACCAAGCACATGTGCCTTCATTATGGCAATGTTATATTTTTCAATGACATTTTGAAAGCTTCCATACAAATGTTTACAAATAAACTTCTCTATCTGGCTCAGAATTTGGCTGTGTAAATCTTATGCTCAGCTTTGAGAAATGTCCTGCACAGAACAGATAAGGTGTCAATCTTTAAGCTGATCTGTTTAGCGGTGATTGGTCCCAGAATGCCATTCAAAACACAACATTTACTTTTGACTCATGGAGGCAGTACTTAAAGTTCAGTAAGATAATTTGGGGAATACAAGAAACTGATCCATAAAATAAACCCAAATCCGACCTTAATTGAAGGGTTTATTATATCGTTAGATTAGAATTAGAACATAATGGCTCTTCTTTCTTAGACATTTTATTTTTGGCTTGCCACCTGTCCATGAGCCAGCTCCAAAGCTGATTGGCTAACAATGATCTGGTTTCTTCTGAAATCTGAATCTCATGTGCTCTTGTGTCTACTAAATATTTTTCAAAATGGTGAAGAACGCCAAATTCTGGCACCAATGTGTAAAAATAAAAGTGGCACTAATGTAATAGATTGTTGATACCAAAACGCAGCCAGGAAATTGTTATATGTGCCAATATTAAATAACAAAACTTAAGAGATGATTTTGCTGAATATATTAGGAACAGCAAGAAAGCCATTTAGTGGTGATGGAGAAGCTCTGTGTGTCTGGGACAGTCTACCTTGGTCCTCCTGGGTGGTGTCGTTGTAGTTGACCTGCTTCCGGATGCGTTTGCCTTTCCCCAGGTTGCGGGCCAGGTCCTCCTGCTGCTGCTCGTAGTGGTGACGGAGGAGTTTCTCCCAGAAATCCGGATCCACGTTCTCCTCCTGCTTGATAATCTCCCGCTCCACCTCCTCCTGCACGATGGCACAAAGACAACATGCTGATGTTTTATACTACATAAATCACTGTTTGTTGCCAAGTAAATTACTTCTTCATGTCAAAATCATCAGACAAAGTATATTCTAACTTGTTTTAAACCAAATTCCAAAGTTAAAAACCAGCTGCTGACTCTTAAACGTAGAAGCTCAGGTGTTTGAATTGTCCTAACTTCAATTATTATATAAGCTACACCTTTATTCAACCCCATTCATCATGCTGAAGAACATTGCTATGTTCTCACCTCTCCTTCCTCTTCTTTCACCACATACTGAGCCACCTTGAAGGAGCTCAGGTACTCGTTCGTGTTCTGAATCTCTGTGTCTTCGGTGGCGTCCCGACTGCGGTCCAACAGGTTGGAGATGGCGTCATCATCGTAGTGAATCACATTTCCCTCTTCACAATCTTTGTTGTCACCTGTGGATCAGATGCTCTTAGTTAATGGACAAAATGAGCACACACATATACATTTTTTTTATCCATGTCTAAAGTGTTGACCTATTCAAACAGTGATTTCACCTTAAATGAACAATTATGAGTGACTTAACAATCCAAAATAAGATGGACTCCATGGTCATTTGTTACGTGGTACACTTTTTTCAAGTCCTTTAGTGCCTTTCCTGAGATCAGTATCATATCCAATTTTACTTTCTCAGTCATTTTCCAGAAATGCGGATCTGCAGAAGCAGTTTTTGGCAAAAATTAAGAACGCTTTTTCAAGAAAAGACTAGGGCTTCTCAACTAAATTTCATCCCATACAGAGCAAATGGAAATACCCTTACTGCTTTTAAAAGTAACAAAGAAAGCAGATACTTATTGAACCTCCAAGTGCTCATCAAAGTTACATTGATATTTAATGATGATTTACTGTAGCAATATAAAGCCCAAATGGAGGTGCGAAAAAAATGTCTGCTTTAAGTAATTTACTAAATTGGAACATGGTGCTTAGACAAACCCATGGCTCGTGCTGCTTCTATTTCATCTTTGAAAAGCTCCTCGGTGCCGAACTTGAGGATATCGTCCAGTTCCTGTTTGGACATGGATCCAGTTTTGGAGCCCAGGCCGGGCCTCACCACCAGGTGGGTCAGCATCATCTTCCTCTTCGCCACCTGAGTGATCCGCTCCTCCACCGAGCCGCGCGTCACAAAGCGATAGATCATCACCTTCCTGTTTTGGCCTATACGATGAGCCCTGCTGAAAGCCTGGGAGAGTGGAAAAGGACTTACAAGAGATGACATAGTGGTGAACAGCAAATAATATAAAACTATTAGCTGCTGGTTAAAAGCCACAACACAAGCATGTCTTTATTTGAAAGTATCTGAAAAATGAATACTTGGATGTCATTGTGAGGGTTCCAGTCCGAGTCGTAGATGATGACGGTGTCAGCACTCGCGAGGTTGATGCCAAGACCACCAGCTCTAGTTGAAAGCAGGAAGCAGAACTGCTGAGCGCCGGGGGCTGTGACAAGGAAGGAGAGGATTGTTTGTGTGTGACAGGGAGTGAAAGTATCCATAGATAGAGAGATTTCAGATGAACAAACTCACCATTGAAGCGGTCAATGGCCTCCTGCCTCAGGCCTCCTGTAACTCCTCCATCAATACGTTCATATTTATAACCCTCGAACTCCAGGAAGTCCTCAAGCAGATCCAACATCTTTGTCATCTGGGAAAAATCATAATACGGGTTGATTGACCTTTGAATAAAAATAAATGAAATAATCTGCACTCTCAAAATCATTAGATGTCTGAGTATGAGCTGGCATTGGCACTGGATTAGATCAAATATGGATGACCGGATTTTAATAGTTTCATGGCCTCAGTATAATGAAGGCTGTGGCTTCCAGCTCAGAAATAATATGTATTTGACTATTACTTGAGAGAAAATGAGAACTCTGTGTCCTTCGTCTTTGAGTTTCCTCAGCATTTTCTGAAGCAGCGTCACTTTTCCTGAGGACTTCACCAGTTGGTTGCCATCATACGAGCCGTTGGGTGATACAGGAGCTTCCTGCAAACATAAATCCAGGAATCAACTGGAGAAATAAATGCATACCTGTTAAATACAATTAGTTTAAGCCACAGGATTTCCGACCATGGGGTAACGAGCCAAAATTGCTGCGAACAGGTTGTTATCTTGTGTAAAATCTCAGCCTCGGGCTCTCTTTTCAAGGCATCAACATTCAATTTCTTCACTCAAAGATTTTGCGCTCGGCATTGAGATCAAATATTTAACTGTGTTTAAAAATGCAGCCGTACCACAGCAGCCACTGGGAACAGGTAGGGATGGTTGCAGCACTTCTTCAGGTCCATCATAATGTTGAGCAGCGACACTTGGTTCCCTCCAGTTTTCGAGTTCAAAGCCTCAAAATTTCGTGTCAAAATGAACTTGTAGTATTTCCTGCGGGTCAGAAATCAGAAAGAATCAGGACAAGAATTATAAAAAGATAGCCCACCACGTGTGGCAAAAAAAAGATTATTATGGAAATTACAAGCTAGTTTCATTTGATAGCATTTCATACTTTACAACATGCCAAGTGAAATGATATTATTTATAAAAATGCCATCAGAATGAATCTATTGATATGAACTCCAAATCACGCCCTCACTATCATACAGCACTTTGTATGAGAAATATGTAACTGCTTACAGCTAAAACCTAAACAGTGAAAGTAAATGTGTCTCTTATTTCTAAGTGTTAGGAACTTATAATATGCTGTGGGTCAGAGAGCGAAAATCTGAATGAATCAGGATAAGACTTCAAAGTATGGTAGTGCATGCAATATTCTAACTGTGAAGTGGAGATTCAAATCTAGAGTCAACTTAAAGTGAATGGCAGTTAGGACTTCACAACCTGCATAGTGAAATAAAGTAGTACAGACGGTACTTTAGCTATAGTATGGGTAATGTGTAACTTCCAACAGCATTTTTAATAGTTTTCAATTTCTTAAATGTTCCTTGAAAATGGTAACGTTTCAATGTGTCGAGAATGTTTCATTGTTTGAGGCCTTTACACCCTATTTTATCTAAGGTGTATAATTAAGAAATAGTTTATATTACAGTAAATGGACATTTTAAGAAAACGTATTTGCAAGACAGCAGCAAAACAGAGTATCAACTACGTCTTCTTCTTCTCCTCAGTGGCTTACTTCTGCATGGGGCTGAGCTCCACCCGGACGATCAGCTCTGTCTTTGAAGGCATGTTCTTGAAGACGTCCGCTTTCAGCCGTCTGAGCATGTGAGGGCCCAGTAGGTCGTGGAGCTTCTTGATCTGGTCCTCCTTAGAGATATCAGCAAACTCCTCCAGGAAGCCTTCCAGGTTACTGCACAGATCACACGAAGAGGAATGTAATGATCAAATTAAGCCATAGTGAAAAATAATTCACATTTAAATCAAACCTTACAATCAAGCAACACAAGGTCTGTCTATACATCTAAGTGGGGATATAATGGAAGCACCAGCATGCAAGATTACATTTGATTTCATTTCAGTAACTGACGCTTTTATCGAAAACTACTTGCATTAAACCAAGAGAATAAAAACTCAGAATAGCAAGAAAACTGTCAGTGCATAAGCTTCAAATAAGCCAAACCATGTGAAGTGCTGGAGCATTTGCTTTATATACTCCAAACCTTGCTAAAGTGCTTTTTTTGGGCGTTTTCTTTTTGTTCTGGGGCAACAGAGTTGGAATTGGAGAAAGTGGGGAATTTGAAAGATGTTGAAGGAGAGAGGGAGGACTCACTTGAAGCGTACAGGGGTGAGGAAGTTAAGCAGGTGGAACAGCTCCTCCAGGTTGTTCTGAAGAGGAGTCCCAGTGAGCAGCAGCTTGTAGTAGATCTTATACCCGTTGAGGATTCTGAAAAACTGCACCGGACATGAGATATGACACACAATTCTCAAATAAAAATGCAATGACGCATGTCAAACTTCACACAGTTTTACCTCATGACACATGTTCTGTCAGCCTTTTTATGTCATGGATAAGTTCATGCACAAACATTTCCTCCTCATATCTGTCTGTGCCCCTGCTGCTTTCCTCTTGTTCTGCGACCCTGATAATATTCTTGCTGTTTCCGAAACAGTGCCAGAAACGCTGTTTTACCTTTGATTGGTTGTTCTTCAGTCGGTGGGCCTCGTCCACCACCAGGCAGGCCCAGGTGATGGAGCCCAGGATGGCCTGATCGATGGTGATCAGCTCGTAAGAGGTCAGCAGCACGTGGAACTTGATGGGAGTGTCTTTCTGCGAGGGGACGGAGGAAGAGAAGAGCGGCAACAGAATGTAAGTTTGACACAGGTATGTATGTTTGGTATCAAATTAGAGCTGTACAATTTGGAAAGAATAACTTATTCTAATCATTTTGACTTATATTACAAATCCAATATAAGTCAGATATTGAGTGGATTGATCATTTTTGCATCATGTTTCTCATTATCTTTCAAATATATAGTTAAATATTTTTGGAAGATCTGTACCAAAACAAATACGTTTTGTTTTAATACAGTACAATTTCTAGGTGATGATACCTCTCTAGCTCTACAATAGTTAATTCAAAATGTTATTTAATTTTTGTTATATATAGCCTTTAACTGATGTTTTGTTTCCTGTGATTTGAATGTCACAATAGTCCATTTTGATTAATTGTGCAGCCCTAGATTAAATCCTGGATGAAAAATAATTGTTTGCGTTTTTTCTTAAAATGAATTATTGTATTTTTACTGAGTGAGAGTTTTGAATTACCTAGGGTCAGCTTTGCAACATTTTACATCATTTTTATTTATCCCAAAAAGGGTAAAAAATTAAATTAAGAACAAAGAATAAGAAACAGTTGATGTCAGCACATATCATTTTGCATCCCCACTCACACATGCATGTACAAACAAACACCCCCAGTCTCCATCTTAGGTCTGGAAAAACATAAGCAATTTACAGGTGTTTTTATTTTTTTGGAGAGAAAAGTGTTCTTGCATGTTCTTCCAGTAGGAAACAGCTGCGTGTTCACCTTCATGCGGAACACCTTGCGTCCGGACTTCACGGCGTTGTCCTCGAAGGTGAACTCGTTCTCCCTGATGATCGCCCGGCTGTCTTTGTCTCCGGTGTAGGTCAACACGTAGAAGTCCGGAGCCCACATCTCAAACTCCCTCTCCCAGTTGATGATGGTGGAGAGGGGCGCACTCACCAGGAAGGGCCCCTTCGAGTGACCCTGAGGGAGGGAGGGGGAAAAACAGGACACAAACTACTTTTGCAGCACAGTGGAAATATATCAGGGTATAAGCAGGAATCCTGAAGTCAAACTTAAAACCTTTTAAGACCTTTTTTAAGACCCTTTCCATACATTTTAAGACCTCAGCGCCACTTTGAGTTTTAACCGGTTACATTGGCGACACACTTTACCTCACA
>NW_011359019.1:121711-139788 GCF_000735185.1 Notothenia coriiceps | reverse complement strand
TTGTCCTTCCTCTTATCTTCCAAGCCGTTGTTGGACGCAACTGACATTTCCCCATAACGATGTTGTATAACAACCGGGGTGACGGACCTTCCGCGCCTATCAAGCAGTGAGCACGCGAGTCCTGTTCATGACGTCAAATCCACCGGATGCCATAATAAACTACACAGAATCCACACTACACACCTACCAGATGATTTCATTCAGGCAGGACTGTCGAAGGGCGTGGACGAAGCCTCTTTGCGACAAATCGTTATCTTATTGAAGACAAGCTACAAAATGTAATACCTTGGAAATGCCTGTTTATCTTTTAATACTTTTTAATAGCTTAATTTGCTGAAATTGATTTATCAACTTTTATAATACTTCTAAGACCCGCGCGGAAGACCTGTTATAGTATACTCTTTATTTTTTGGGAAATATTTTGTTTGCTTTGTTAAGAATATGATAAGCATTAAGATCACAATATGGCTAGCGCTGTTTAATAAATTACAATTAATTTTAATATTACATTTATCTGAATGTACAACAAAAAAAGGTAAGGATATTTAATAAATGTTAGTAAACTGAACATGGGTTTAGTGGAAATGTCTTCAAAAATAGGGTAACATTTATTTAAAAATAGTAAAACCATTTATTTAAAATAAATAAAATAAGAGTACACAAGTTATAAATATAATAAGGCTGAAATTACTCTGAAAAATACAAATAAAGCTGGATTCGGATCAAATTGTTTCCTGCATCCACCTACCTTATAAAAGCTAATTCAAAATAAAATAAATGTGAGTGTACACAAGTCTTTATAATTGACATCTTGTTGTCCAATATGTCTATTTTTTTTGGAATTGGTGCTGTTACACTGCAGAATGTGTAATCTGCTCATAATAAAAGCTGACGCCCTCACCTCCTTATAGAGTGAGTAGAGGAACACTATGGTCTGCACCGTCTTCCCCAGCCCCATCTCATCAGCCAGGATGGTGTCGGTGCCCTGAGCCCAGGAGAACCGCAGCCAGTTCAGACCCTCCAGCTGGTAGGGGTGCAGCGTGCCCCCCGTGGCGTTAATATACCACGGCTGGTGCTCAAACTTGATGGTTGGCTGGAGATAGGACAAGACAAGACATACTTTATTAATTAGTGCACCCATGCACAAATGCATGCTTCAATGGACTGGTGTAAGAGTGACGCGACTGCCATGATTTGGCAAACTGGATCAGTTGGGGGTTCAATTCCTAGCTCAATGACACCTAGGCAAAGCCCAAAAGGTGAACCAGCACCTCCCCAGCTAACAATTTTCTTTTTTTTAACCAGTGACCATCCGATTCCCAAGCCAAGTCCCTACGAACCCGGCTACTGCTGCATTTGGTAAAGAAATATATCAACAGCAACATTAACCCCAATGTAAAGAAATACTACATATATAGTGTAGTGGCAAACTTTATATGTAGTGCAAACTCTAAATGTAGTGCAAACTTTATGTGATGTGCAAACTTTATATGTTACCTAATATGGTAAAACCAAATGCAGTAGTTCCATGATGATGTATTTTAGTTCATGTCCTTTGTTCAACTTATGATTAACCTTAAAAGTGTCTGGGGGTGGAGCACAGTGTCGTGAACAAGTTCCTGTGTTTGTTTCCCTGTTCCACAATGAGTTCCTGATTTCCTCAGTTATACAGTATCTGTCCTTGACCCACAATGAGTTCTTGCTTTCCTCACTTCTAACTGTCCTTGACCCACAATGATTTCCTGCTTCCCTCACTTCCATTTGTCTTTAACAAATTCCTGTCTTTAACCAGTTCCTGATTTACTATATTAGCAATTTACAGTTTCTGTTCCTCTGGAAAGTAGGCATAGCTTATCTCTCCATCCAACCCTGCCACAGTGACGGGTGACGAAGTGTTGTTGAACTGTCAAGATCCTATAAAACCTACACACACACTTGCCTCTGTGTGCACTCTTCCAGAATACTCTGTACTCAGTGAGACCTGTGCCTTCGAAGCTTTGAATAAAGAACCAGAAAGACAACTCTGTTTGTTTCACCAGTTTATTGATTGATCATTCTAATTGTATATCTCCACAGTATTGACTAGGTCTAAGATTTCCATAACAATAGTAGGACATTTAAAGTACAGCACAATTATTATAAAAAGTCATGATAATTAGTTTTCATATTGTGTATTCTGTGGATACTCTATCTATGGATATTTCTACCATTGACATGCATATATTAACTGTTTATTTTATTTTTAACTCATGTGCCTTGTTAACATGCTTCTGTAACAGAACAATTTCCCAATTTAGGATCAATACATTCCATCTGATCCAATTACTTTGGATCGTCTGAAACAAGCACTCTATGTCTTCCATAAACCAGGCAACCTATTAGACTTCTGTGATGAAAGTGAATGTAAATCTCCAAACTCACATCTATGATGGGAGCGTCAGGAGGGACCTCCCTCTTTTGATGGTCCTCTTTGAGTTTCTTTCCTTTCCTCACCACCAGGGGGCGTTGGTCCTCACCGAGTATTTGCTCCCTGGAAAATAACAGCAGCAGCAACATGATGAGCCAAACATCTGAAAGAGGGGCATCACACAGAGTAATCAGGGCAGAGGGGAAACAGCAGCATATGCTTTGTTTATTTATAAATTGCCGGGGTCTCATTCTAGTTATCCTCACTTTCTTTTGGGAGGGTTACTATAAAATAAAATCTGTTACATTTACTAATTACCTGTACATGAAATTCCAAGCCATTACCACAAGTTTTCCTCGACTTTAAGGAATGTATGGTCAATGGTCCTTATTTACACAGAATTACATCACATTTTAGAGTAAAAAAAGGCTAAGATTTGAAATGTGAATTTAGTTAGGATCAGAGGAACATTCGTTGTTGGATGTTCACATGATGGTTTGTGTCAAAGTTTCAATGTAATCAATGTTTTCTGTTACTACCAAAGCATGGTAAAGAACAACTATGGTTTCAATCTCTAACTCTCTTAACATTCTCATTGTTATCCAACCTGTGGTCCCAGTAAGAAGCTTTGTGAATTTCATATTCCGGGACGTCAAAGTCATCCCCTTCCCAGGTGCACTGGTCGTAGGGCAGGTCTCTCCACTTGATCAGGTAATGCACATCTCCGTCCTTATCGAAACTGTAAGAAAAAATGAACATATAACAAGAGAAGTCGGGGATTTTAGAGGGTTTGTTAACCAGTCAATATGAAAGCTCTTTGTTAATGGAAGATGACACATATTACATATGAAAACATAAAACCTATTTTCCTTGCTGCACTTGTAGCTGCAAACTTTGAGTTGAACTTTTTTAATGTATGATTCGATTTCAGAGTATATCTCTTATAGTCAAACAAAAGGATAGTACAATAAACTTGTAGAAGTAATCTTCAGATTTGAGTCAATTGTGTGAAGCCATGCTGATGATAATCATTTTTTTCTCATAGGAAAACCTCTGTACCTTGATTGTCTTTCTTTCTGTTATAGGTGTGTTGAGATGTGGTAAATCCCATAGGACTAGGTTAATGGTATTTGACATAAGGATGACATGTAACCATGGGTTTGTCATAATGCCTTTTGGATCAAAGAGAGTATAAAAGCAGTACGCATTTAATTGTCTTTAGATACATACGCAAGACTGACATAATCGCAAGTATTCTGTCTCTTAAAGTGTTGTGCAACAATATACTCTTTAACTTCAATCCCCGGTGGGTTTGTGTTTCTATTGTGTACTATTCTATGCCCTTATCTTTTAGGTATACAGATGCACGACAAACTGAATCTGTCTGAAATATGTATCTGTAAATAATGAATGACAGGGTCTTAATCGAAACACATAGAAACATATTTCTGTTTGCAGAAAAGTGTTCTGTGCTGTTCATCATTCATTTTCAGTCTTTTTAACCCTCCAATTGTCTTTGTTTCCCCCCCCTTACTTTGGTGTTCGTGGTCAAATTTGACCGGTTCTGTTTTAACGGCTATTACATTAACACAAAAACCATTAATCATCACTAAATTTCATTTAACACCCTTTCAAACTGTAAATATTGTATCAGACTACTGGTATACATGAAGAACTGCAGTAAATATACAAAGAACAGACACTGAACATGTATTGTGAGTGCCAGGTGTGATTCACATTGGGGGATTGGGCACATAAGGGGGGGGGAACATATCTAGAGTATGTGAGTGTGAGTGTGAATGTGAGTGCGTGTGCATGTGTGGGAACACCATGGGTGTTACAAAGTTGACTAAATCATCCAAAATCCAATGAAAGTGGTGATCAGCAATTTTATATGTTCAAATGTCTACTGTGAAGGATATGTGGTAAAGCCTTAATGCAATCGAATTTAAAACAAAAAAGTTATGATTGATGAAAGTAGTAAATCGGTCAGATTTGACCCGAAGACAACAGGAGGGTTAAACCTCTACTATCTCCCATTCTGAGGTATGCTGTGTTATTAGGAATAATCTCTATCTATAATGTAATGATAGTACATGAAAGCCACCAAGCCCAAATCAAACTTACCTTACCTTCAAGAATGTTTGAGTCTATAAACATCTTTATCCTCAAACTGAAACAGTGTTTGATGTAAGAATGTGTGTAACTGTAAGCAGCCACCTGTGGTTTACTATCCGGTGCATCACCAGCCACTCTGGTTTAATGCCGTAGCGGTAGAAGCGCGCCTCCATTGCAGCGTATTGGGGGTCTTTGCTCCTCCTCTTCTCGTTGTTGAGCTCCTCCTCACCCGAGCCGTAGTCAAATGGCGGAGGTTCGTCCATGTCGTTCTTACGCTGGTAGTTCCGATACATGACCGCGTGATACAGCTCCAACTGCACAACCCCAGAGAGAACAATAAATTCTGCTCAGTGTCATTCAGCACTACCTCGAGCAAAAGGTTTACTGTAACTGCAACATATCAACTTTCCATGGTAATAAGACTAAGTACTTCAAGATCCAGAATGAATTCAATAAAGGAAGATGGATACAAAATAAATTAGGAAAGGAAGACGACTTCTCCAGGGCCAAATCTAAAGTCAAGCAATTGTTCAGAGTGACGTAGCTAAATTAAATGTGAGTCAGGTTTAAGTGCTTTGAATTGCTAAATCAAAGTAATTGCAGTTTAGAATAGTTTGATGTGTGAAACAAGGAGCATTTATATTTCTCTAAAACTGACAGCTAAATGGCTGAAGGAACAATTATGACCATTTTAAATCAAACTGTACGATGGTCCAGTGGAACTTCTCTTGGCTCGTTGTATGTGTTCCCCTTTAAGCAAAGTGGACAGGTACTGTAATTCCTCTGGCCCAATGTTAATTTCAGTTGGACCTACTTCTGGTATCTCACCTGCAGCTCGCTGACCCAGGAGCAGTGCCAGTATGAGAGGCCGGCCCACTTCACGTAGAACTCCCGCTCTGCGCGGCCCTTGAGCGGAGGGTTGATCAGCGGATCACCTGGCGTGCCGTCAGGACCCTCAGGCGGCTCTGCTGGAAGCGGGGGCTCTCCCCACGTCCAGTGCAGAATCTTCTGGACCTTACCTTTCAGGGGAGGGCACTGAGAAAAAAAGAGAGGAGCTGTAATACAGGCAGATATCTGTAGCAGGTTCTTAGAGCCGGGAACCTCATGGTGCTTTTCCCGGTACCGAACTTCCTTTCTAAAGCCTCGCTGTGAATCAAAAGCTGCAGGAAAAGAGGAAAGAGAGCCTCCCTTCTTCAGCTGCTACACACCAGTACCTGCGGAGGACCAAGCCCCGGTGTGTTTACCCGCGGAGGGCCGAGCCCCGTTCAACACGCTAGCAACACAGAGTGGGGTTCGCTCGTGTGGAGGCTACTGCCAACTGTCATCGCCGGCACCGAGCCCTGCAAGGCCAGTAGTCCAGGCCCTGTCTAACCAGGACGGGTGCCACTTCCATCGGCTGATCGGGTAGGCCTATGCTTACCTGTTGAGTGGATCTTGCCCCGCTCTTCACCTCTGGCTATTACGATGACGTATTTTCCTGTGTTCCTCTGCCTTGTCGTGGCATGGAGTTTTAGCGGCTATGCTATTGGCAAAAGACTCCTTACGCCCGCGGCTGGTTACCACAGATGGTGTGACATCCACACTGGGCCATGAACATAATGGATGGCTGTCGCATGTGATTAGTTTTGGAAATGTTTCTCATTATTGGAATTACTGCCCCTGGGTTCGCGGGGATCTGTTGTTTTCCTGGGGCCTTCACCGTGGGAAACCCTACAGATGCCCTTTGCCAGTATTCTTCTAACTCTTCTAGTCTCCAGACTATAACGAATTTAAGCAGAAGTGCTTAATTATGTTGCTTTTACTTCTGTCTGGTATTCAGCCTAATCCTGGTCCTTTAATGCCATGTAACACCCCAGCGGACTTTAAGAACTTGTCTGGGTTACACATCATCCATGTAAATGCTCGCAGCTTGCTTCCCAAAATGGATATTTTGCGAAACGTGAAACATAATCTTGCTGCACAGCCAGGTCATCCTCTCCAAATCTGCTATTAAGCAGTTTGAAATCTTAGCACTAAGAATTGATTTATCTTGTGGTCAGTTTTTAACTGTTGTTGGTTGCTATAGGCCCCCTTCTGCTACAAATGACACATTATCCTCGCTAATGCAGCTTTTATCTCAACTACAGTTTAAGGAAATCATCCTGGTAGGTGATTTTAACTGGGATTGGCTTTCACCAGTGTCTGATGATTTTAAAGCTCATTGAATGTCTCTCAACTTGTCATGATCACAGGTACAGATCAGAACCCAATAGCACGACTCAGATACAACCAGTGTATAGCAATGTTCAGTTTATTCAGGTCAGGGACAGGCAGGGTCAAAACCAGGAAATCCGTCAGACAGGCAACCAAAACCAGACAGGGAGCAGGCAGGAACTCGAGATCCGTAAACAGGCAGGCAGGGATCAAAAAGAGGGCTCACATTAACTGGTTTGATCTTGGACACATGGAAGGTAGGATGAATCCTCATAGAAGGGGGCAGACGCAGGCGGACAGCTGCAGGATTGATGACCCTAGATATGGGAAATGGGCCTACAAAACGGGGAGACAACTTCTTTGACTCAACTCTGAGAGGGAGATCCTGTGTGGAGAGCCAGACACGTTGCCCTGGGGAGTACTGTGGAGCTGGCTTGCGACGACGATTGGCGGTCCGTTGATAACGGTCGGAAGAGCGCAGGAGCGCGGAGCGGGCCTTTAACCACATGCGTCGACATCAGCTTACGAACGCCTGTGCAGATGGGACGGTGACCTCACGTTCCTGTGCAGGGAAAAGGGGTGGCTGGTATCCGCGGGAGCATTGGAATGGAGAAAGACCAGTAGCAGAACTAGGAAGGGTGTTGTGGGCATACTCAACCCATAGAAGCTGCCTCGACCAGGAGGAGGGAGTGGAGGAGGCTAGACAGCGTAAGGCAGTCTCCATCTCCTGGTTCATTCGCTCTGCTTGACCATTGAACTGGGGATGAAATCCGGACGAGAGACTGACACTGGCTCCCAGCAGCCTGCAAAACTCGGACCAAAAACAAGAAGTAAATTGAGGTCCCCGATCAGACACAACGTCACTGGGGAGACCATGCAGCCTGAACACATGTTGTAGCATGATTTCAGCAGTTTCCTTGGCAGTAGGTAATTTGGTTAATGGAATAAGCAGGGCAGACTTGGAAAACCGGTCGTATGACTGTGAGTATGACTGTGTTACCGTCTGGGGCAGGTAGTCCAGTGACAAAATCCAAGGAGATGTGGGACCAGGGTCGATGAGGGATAAGCAAGGGATGAAGAAGACCGGAGGGAGCTTAGAGTGAGGTCTATTTTGGGAGCAGACTAGGCAAGCAGCAATGAATTCCTTGGTATCCTTCTCCATGGAAGACCACCAAAATCGCTGTCGAATCAGGGCTAGGGACCGTCTCACTCCTGAGTGGCAAGCCAGGCGAGAGTTATGACCCCACTGGAGAACCTGGGTACGGAGAGTGGCAGGAACAAACAGACGGTTAACAGGACAGGCACTTGGGGCTGGGTGTTCAGCATGAGAGCGCTTGACCTTATCCTCCCAGGTCACCAGACCAATGACACATTTAGAAGCGATGATATTCTTGTTAAAGGCCTCTTTAAGGTCCCAGTAATCCTTGGGAACAACGGAAATGTCTTGACACTCAGAGGTAATCAGCTGACTNTTTATGCATGTGTGTATATATTATATTATTACATTATATTATATATATATATTATAGTGGTGCAGTGACGCGTCCTAGAGCGCGGCTTCCTTCCGGGTTTTAGGACGCGTCACTGCACCACTATAATATATATATATAATATAATGTAATAATATAATATATACACACATGCATAAACTTCACAGCGGGCGGAACTTGTCATAAAGTCAGCGAAAATAAAGCCCACCCATTTAGAGGGAAGATATGATTGGTCAATTGTACTGTCATTTGACATTACTCTCTCGTTGAGTAATGTAACGCCCCCATTGGACTCCTTTGTTTGCTTCTGTGTAACATAATTACGTAACAATAGCGCTTTTATTGGCTAGCGTTCCAACACGATGGTACCTGATTTTGGCTAACGGGCGGGGACATCTCTAAGCGGTTGACCATCACACAAAGCTGGCTAGCTAACCAATCAGAGCAGACTGGGCTCTGGTTTCAGACAGAGGGTGAAAAGAGGTGCAGCAGTATGAGGAAAATGAAGAGCTTTGTTAACATTAAAGTATGTAAACATGTCACAGTAGAGCCATGGCATTCAAATGTTTTCATTGCTCAAAGACGCTTTACAAGCAATACATTGTTTTAGAATGTTGTTACAGGACCTCTGGAAAAGCTGTGGTAAAAAGAAAGGTTTTTTAGCCTTGATTTCAAAAACCTCCGGGTATTATATGAGAGTTAACAAGTAAAAAGTATCCTCATATGAACTGTGTGTGTGTGTGTGTGTGTGTGTGTGTGTGTGTGTGTGTGTGTGTGTGTGTGTGTGTTTCTCTTACAGTGCTGAACCAGCTGGAGGAGCTTCTGAGTGACATGAAGGCTGATNCAAAAACCTCCGGGTATTATATGAGAGTTAACAAGTAAAAAGTATCCTCATATGAACTGTGTGTGTGTGTGTGTGTGTGTGTGTGTGTGTGTGTGTGTGTTTCTCTTACAGTGCTGAACCAGCTGGAGGAGCTTCTGAGTGACATGAAGGCTGATGTAACCCGGCTGCCCAACATGCTGTCCCGCATCCCGCCGGTGTCAGGCCGCCTCCAGATGTCTGAGCGGAGCATCCTGAGCCGCCTCACCAGCCGGGGCAGCGAGCCCCCCCCACAGCAGGTGAGCAGGGACTCAGTGCAAGAAGGTCAGAGGGTCTTCAGAAAACTCTCTTCCCTTCAAGAAACGATCATTTATAGATTTATTCCTCACCTGGTGTTAACTTGAATTTAAGAAATCTTTGTCCAAAAATGCTCTTAGAAATTGTGGTTAACTGTATATTCCATGTCTCATTTATCCATGATACAAATATATATATTTTAAATATATATATATATTTTTATATATAACAGTTGATAGAAAAAGTATTTTCAAAACAAACAGAAAATACTACAAAAATATATAAGACTCAATTATACAATAAAAATTTAAATAAAATGTACCTTAATTTGGCATAAATATTCCCAGTTTTTCGGTTCTTCTTTCAACATTGAAGTTGTTATTATATATTATTAAATGTATTTTTTAGGGGGATCGAATATTTTATTGAATAAGTTATCACTTATTTGAAAGTTCTGTTTGATTTCCTTAAAAAAAGCTACGGTTGCAGACAGGCGCATCACAGTGCCCCAAAACATTTCCATTAAGATAAACGTGCTGCAGTTTAAAAAACTACGCTAATAAAGAAACACAGACGTGCCAAAACACCTGGCAGAGTTAAGTGTGTTTCATAGCTGTAATTTTTGTATCAGTATATTTTGAATAACTAGGTAAGCTAGGTCAGCTAGCTGCAGATCTGCAATAATATAGGAACGATTCTTGGATCACATTTGTAAAATAAGTTTTTAGTTACTACATGCTGTAATGGTTTGTTCTTGGCAGCATATTACTATGCAGCGGAGGCTGGTGAGGAAATAAGGCGGACTGAAATGTGTGCAGGGCTGAGTACATTTCAGAAATAAAAAGGCTATGGCCCAAAAACGTTAAAGTGCTGTGTATCCACGACTCAGCAACCACATTATTTCTTCAAAAACCTGCGGAGACTTCCTATCCCCCACGGAAGACTTTCCCCAGGTGTAAAGGAAAAAAAGAGTCTGCCTCAAGTTGTTTACTTTCCCCACTGAGCTCCACGGTTCAGTCCCAGAGGATTTAACAAAGGCTGTATTGTCTCATCACTTTCATCTCTGCTGCACCTGTTCATCAGAGCTGAATGTGTTTGTTTTATTCTCTGTTATACAAGAGATCATTACAGCCAAACGCTGCAAATCCTCGTGACTGTGCTTTTTCGGTTGCTATGCCAACTTTTGCCGTAACCGAGGAATTTCTCTGACTTTGTGTTTTTAACTTCCTACCTTTCTGGCTCTTTCTTGAACTAAATCACTGTTGTATAGAATAATTATTTTTGCTGTGGCACTCTCTTGTTATCGTCACATAGAAGTGTGATGTAATTTATTTTAATGCAGCAGGATGACATGACCCCCATAAAAGATGGTTTTATCAAAATGTTGTACTGCAAAATGAGTTATTTTGGTACATGTTTCGATCATTCCCATAACCGAAAATAGTGGTTTAACTTAACTTTCGAAATAAGGATCAGAATATCACCCAATTTGGAAGGAATTCCTTACAGTAAATGACATAGTTTATAAAAACATGGTTGTGCTTTGTTTTTACTTGGGTAGGGGTATCCTAACTTTTAATTGCATAACTGTTGTACTTGAATGTTTTCGTTTCCCAGCCTTTCAGCCAGGGGGGGTTCGGCTGCTCCCAGATGTACAGCAGTAGCTTTGGGGGGGGCTTCAGAGGACCGGGGGCTCAGGCCATGGTCAACTTCAGCCAGATGCCTCTGGGACCCTACGTCAGCGGTAAGGATCTTCATTCACTGTAGGGTGCTGCATCATAGGGGAAGGAACACAGCTGCGCCTGGAGGTTGTTAATGACATTTTAATTCATAAATATTTGATTACTGAAGTGAATAGTTAATCAATAGCTCTGATGGACTAGACATCAAATATTTTGGTAACACATTCTATGATGCCCACGTCTATAATGCATTATAAAATCTGTGCTATATAATTATAATTATACACGCTCATACATATTCATGATGCTTTATAATATTAAAAATATATCAACAGATTAAACTGAAGTTTTTTTGCAAGCCCATGGATATAATGCATGATCAGAATTCCTATTATGGGTTATATAAATAAACTCAATATGAGATATAATTACTGTGCATTACAGTATATGGCATTTTAAAGTAATTATTATGAATGACAACTATTGAAATTAAAATGCACTATGAGCCTTGCAAAAAACAATATCACTGAGTGACAAGTATTATGAAGCACTTGACATTATAAACCATTATAAGTTTATAGTGTGTAATTATCATTGTTATAAAGGATGATGAATCCTTTTGAGTGCGTAAAACTATATTTATACAGTGCTATATTCACATTTTAATGCAATACAAGTATCTTTATTTTGCATTATGGACACAGGGGTCATACTGATATTTTTCTAACATAAAGAAGACATTTCCAGAAATGTAACTAATGAAATGAATGACTTGCATTCAGTTTAAACATATGCCAATGTGTTCGATGGTGGAGGTTATTACTTACATTTTTTGATGGCTGCTAAATTGAAACAATGTCAGGGATAATTCAATTAAAGGATCATGCAGGCTAATCATAATGTAGGTCTTATCTTGACCATTTCTATATGTAGTAATTAGAGTGTATAAGTGAATAACTGAGATCTGGAGCGTGGGACCCTGAACAGCCTGACAGTTATCATATCAGTTCACACCCTCAAAGACCTCAGATAGGGCAAGAAACACCAGCATTCATGTTTGAAACAGAGCCCCAGGTGAGCTTAACTTATTTGAGTAATAATTCCAATTCCTTTTGTTTTCTCTTCCAAACTGTCCTATCTATCACAGCTGACAGACCGACGTCCTTATTCAACTTTGACCTATCTTACTTACCTTAGTTGCATACACAATGAGGGTTTGCAGACATTTTGGGTATGCTCACTTTCAGTTTTGCTTTTTAATAAGAAGTGCTTGCTCTGTTTGAAAACCACTGAATCATTGTATGTCATAATTCTCACTATAATATGCCCAAACATTTATATTTATTTAGCTTTTACACACTAAAATATAACATCTTTCTTCCTCTTTAGTGTCCTCTAATGGCCCTCCGCCCTCTACAAGCCATCTGGATAAGAAGTCACTTGACTCCTTGAGAGACGTGGCCACGCCTGACCTCAAATCAGGCAAACCGAGTGATGTCATCTGCATAGAGGACTAGGCAAGCTTTGTAAAACTGATTTGAGGTCAGAAAAACTCCCAGGGATGGAATCTGTACGGATGGCGGCTTCCCATTTCCTCCCCCTTCTCTTTCTCCTGCTTCTTCTTGATTTACAATCAACAGTCCAGCTCTCTGATTAATGCAGATGTATCTAACCTAACAATTGCAGTTTTATCTTTCAAGGATCTCATAGTAGTAGATATCTGCTGTTGTTATTGTGTGCTGGAGAGCTAAAGGATTAGGAGGGAAAATGAAGCAGATTTTTTTCTGAAAGAGGATTTTAATTTCTCGCCTCGCGCTTCAAGGTGAAATTTGAATCTGAGATTATGATGCTTTTGATTGGGGCTCATTCTAATCTTCGACATTCTGCATACGCCATGTTGCTTTCTCATCCGCCTATTCCCTGTACACTGTGACTTCGTCCTGACGGAGCTAATTCCCTGTGAAGAGGAGTGGAGTTGAGGAAGACTTCGGTCATCATTTGAGAGGAGATCATTTTTCCTGAGGGCCAGTATTGTTACTTTAATGAATATGTGTTTTGTCATTCATGTAGTAACCAGTGGATATTGATTTGAAAGCATCAAAAACGCTCATCATGTATGCAGTAGCTGGACACAGTCTGTCTGAATCCTCTAAAGACTGCCACCCACTGGAAATTCGGAGTAAGTAATCTCCGCAAAACCTGCAGATAAACTTGACTGCAGTACCAGCAAGGGTTTGGCTTCTTGTACTGTACATACTCAGAGACTGCTGTTTATTTTACCTCACATAGGTCTAATCATAGTGAACATATGTATACAGAAGCCTGGCGAAATGAAGATGGCGCAGAGAAGAAGAAGGTGCAGGAATGGTTTTAAAACGCATTTCAGAGAAGCATTTCGGTGTATGGTACAATATTTGTGATTCTTCTTATATTTGAATGTTAGTATTGGCTGTAGAGCTTAAACCCCGGGGCCATGACCAGTGGGACTGCACTATAAACAGGAACTCTTCTGGTCTCATCATGCAGGGCTTTAATGTTCGGGCCTAACTGAGAACACAGTGGAGAGTTTCTTTTCCCCCTCTTACATACATCCCAGGGACTTTCCCAGTTCCCTTTCAGTGTTAGAACATAATGAAAACACATGTGCTTATAGCATAATGTCACTTTAAGTCTAGTATTTGTTGCAAAACTAGCTTTGCTTCGTTTTACGTTAGTTAAGATAAGATGTATTTGGTGCCATTAAAGAAGATACTCCAGTATGATTTTGTTCTTGGATGCAGTGTATTTCCTCCACAGAGGTGAAGACCGTACTGTACTGTTTCTAAAGATACAAATATTAACAGTCTAAACCTATATTTACAGGAATAATCTCACTTTCCAAGGACCAATTTCTCTCAGCATAACGTCTTCACTTCCTGTTTCGTGAGTTATGTTTTGGCTTTTTTCAAATGGTTTGTTGTTGCCTACTGCTTTACCTCATGTGAACACATGTTAGCATGGTATCGCTACATATCTTGTCCATACTGTTATGTGCTAAAGTGGCAGTCCACTAAGTGAAACAGTATTTTATAAACTGAATCTTACTATATTTTCTTTATTTCTACAAAGGCATTTCTCGATTGTGGACTTGTTTTTTTTTTTCCAAAGACAAGTGGCATTACATACATGTTTGTATTATAACAGCCATTGAAAGCACATATTTATCTTTGTCGGGACGACGATTGTGATTGGACTATTTCAAACTGAAGAGGTAATGTTGTACAGAGTTGGTGAGTGTATTTTCTTACTCTTCTTTTTGCAACTTCTTGTCCTGAGGTTCTTTTCCTCTGTCCAGTTTTCACTTACTTACAGTATATTGTGTTACTGGAACCCCTCTTAAATTCAGTTTCAACACATTCTCAGACTGATTTATTTTTTAAAGCAACAGGAAATGAACCTTGAAGTGCATCATATGAGTTTTTTGTGCTTTTCTCTGTTGGTGTTTATCAGTGCTGTTTTGTTCATGCCATCTATAATCGACCATGACATGTATTAGGTTGCTCGACGGATAGAACCTCAGAAAAATGTAAATACTTGAAAAAAAATTCAGAGATAAGTCCATCTCAAACAGATCTACGTATGGAACTGAAAAAAAAATGAATGTCTGCTGGATGGTGTTGCCATAGAGGGCACCGTATGTGCTCATTAATCGAAATCATGTCCTGGAGTGACGAGAGAACGTCAAAAACACGCCACTCCAATGAAATGCAATCAAACTGAAGTCAGTATGAATGTAATGTCTCTTAGAAAAAAAAGGCTTCAGTCTAATATTATAAATATGTTAACAATGTATGTACATGCTTATTAACATGGCTTCAAAAGCTACCAAAAGACCCTGATAAAAGGCACCTTTGTTGCAGCGAATGCACATGCGCATGTGAAGCGTTTGATCTAACGGTTCACTTTGGGGAGGCGTTAGCGTATCTAGCATTTACCGACAATGAGCTCCAAGCAGTGTTAAAAGTTCTGATATTTGTGCTGTATAGCAATTGAATGAAAAAGTGAATTATCATCTTTTTATTTGTATTCTGTGTATTTGTTCAATGTGTTTTAATAAATCTTCTGGACAACAGTAACATTGTGTCATTGCTCCTTTCTCTGCAGACCTGCATATGAATAATTGAGTTGAGTTGAAAAGGACTTCAGATTTCATTAAACCAATTGACCATCTGGAGTTGACCTCTTAAACGTGTTCTTTCTGCGTCTTCCAGGGCATGAGCAAGCAGTCCTTTATATGTGATTAGAGGCAGAAATAGAACCACCAGTGTAGTCAGGGAGGGATACAAATAGCAGAAAGAGGGCATTCACTAAGTAGTCCGAGTTTAAAGGAGCCCTATTATGCTAATTTTCAGGTTTTATAATTGTTTGTTGTTCCTCTACTTTTCATGTTGACATTCTTTAATGTTCACAAAGTGCTTTATTTTTCTCATACTTCCTGTGCTGCAGCACCTATTTTCACCCTCTGTCTGAAACCACAGCCTAGTCTTCTCTGATTGGTTTACTGGCCGGCTCTGTTGTGATTGGTCAAGCGCTTATAGATGTCCCGCCCCTTAGCCTGTCATGTACAATGTGTTGAAGCACTAGCCAATAACAGCACCAACTATGGATGTAAACAAAAGAGTCCAATCAAGGAGTTTTAGGCATGGGGGGAGAGTGTGTGGGAGAGGAACTGTGGGACTTTAGCACTTTAGAACATTTTAATAACAATATCATACAGCAAATTGTACTCAAAGTTTTATATTCTGCTGTCTCTCAAGAATCAGAATAAATACTGATAGAGACCAAATCAAACAATATGTAGGAAAGTGGAAAGGACGTACACATTTGAAAATGATATAATAATTACTCTTTGAAAGTATATAAACTTAACAAAAAAAGCATTACAAACAAATAAGTGAATCAGGTATAAAGAAATTAAGTAGTTGCAGGATAACCATAGCAAATACTTTATTTACTATATGTATATTGTACAATGTTATATAACATTATTATTAACATTGATGTTACAGATATTGGTTGGTACAAACAGATTAGGCAGTCAGTGGGAGAATCATAACATAGTAGGTTGCACAACAGTGGTGTTGTTGTGTGTGGTGGTCTACCAGGGGCTGTGGTGGTTATGCAGTCTGACAGGGTGTCCTGGAGGGGGCACGTTGTACGACAATGACAGCTTGGCCATTGTTCTCCTTTCTCCCACATCCCCCACAAAGTACATTGTTTTGCCTCTTTAACTCTTTTGTTGTGTTTGATTTGAATGCAAGACATATTTCCTGCGTTTTCCAGCTGCTGTTTAACTAAATACGTGTCCCAATGAGAAACAATCAAATGAAGTAATCATTTGTACTTTGGTAAATGTATGGCCCACTGCAATAAAACAAGCTATAGTTGAAGAGAAATTCCCCACTCCTTATAAAAGCTTTCAAAGGGAGTGGGGAATCATTTATCTGCTTTAATTGATATTTTTGCATCATTACAATTTGCAATTGAAGATACTGCACTCCTTTTATTATGATTATTTTTGAGTTGGATATCATTGTGCTTACTTAATGTTTTTCAAGACAGTACAGGCTCATTTACAGGCTGATGAAACTCCATGGAAACACACACAGTTTACATGGTCAACGAAAAGATGATGGCAAGATGTTTGTGCTGCTTTACACTCAGCATGTTCATTCCTAATTCTTATGTTTTATTTGTTATGCTCAAGACATTCTTTCCATATCCTCAGAATTCCTAATGTTTTCATTATTGTTTTCTTGAACAGTAGGATATAGTGCAGCATATACTATTTGATAATACTTAATGTAGATGTTGAATAAGTGAATGAACACTGGTTCCCATCTTTCATGCCTTCTCAGTCCTTTTATAATCTACTAGGTGTGTGTGTGTGTGTGTGTGTGTGTGTGTGTGTGTGTGTGTGTGTGTGTGTGTGTGTGTGTGTGTGTGTGTGTGTGTGTGTGTGTGTGTGTGTGTGTGTGTGTGTGTGTGTGTGTGTGTGTGTGCGTGCGTGCGTGCGTGCGTGCGCGTGTACCTGTGCCTGCATGTATCCCAGCAGCGGCTCCAGCAGCGCTGTCTTCTTCTTGTACTGCAGTGTGTTTAGCGAGCAGAAGTAGTGCATCATGGTCTGGTGCTGTTTCTTGCGGGAGGTGTAGACATCCTCCACGGCCTCCGCCCGCAGCTGAAACACACAGGACTTTCTTCTAAAACCAGTATCAAGGTTTTTATCATGAGAGATCTTATCCTATGCTTCAGGTCAATATAGTCCCCTTATGCCATTGCAATATATGCCCTTTTTGTGAGACAGCTGCTGGTTTACTTACTTTATAGAAAATAAAATCTACCTGCAGGAACTTAACCCTTGCAGCAAATATAGAAGAGAGTCTTTACATCCTTGCAACTGCATCCCCAGTCAACTCTTGAACAAAAGACACTTGAGCAAAGGTTTCTTTAAGATCTGCAAGTTGAGTTTTACAAAAATGAAAAAAATATATATATAAGAATCTTTTTCTTTTTCTATTGTAAAATGTGTCTCTGCAATAGAATGTTTTTTTTTACCAAAGTTTAAATTGAGCTTTTTTAATGAAAGGAAAAGGAAGGGATATCCTCTAGATATTAGAAACGTATAAACTCAAACAGTCAGAGTTTAATTTGTATTTATTATCTTTTGACTGAACTTCTGAGTCAATTATAAAATAAAGTCACATATCTATACGAATATTGCTTATTTGAATATTGAATGAGTGACAGATGAACGTGATGTGAGGAGGTTTGCTTACCTTGTCGTTGTCTCTCTTCTTGGACAGACGGCTGAATCTGTTCATGGCTACATCATGATCTGCAGACACAAACAGGAAGGGAAGACCTTTACACATCTTTATCTTTTCACATTAACCAGTAAGTACCTTTAAGATTTAGATCATTTGTGAGTTACAATCAAAAACAAGATGAATGTTCCTGTGTGTGTGTGTGTGTGTGTGTGTGTGTGTGTGTGTGTGTGTGTGTGTGTGTGAGAGAGAGAGAGAGAGTGTGTG
>NW_011359019.1:70319-121614 GCF_000735185.1 Notothenia coriiceps | reverse complement strand
TTTGCTCTCCTCCACCCTGTTTTTGCATGCGCTGCAGCTGACCACGCCCCCCTGCAAAGGAGGGGGCCGAGTTACGAGCGTCATGTTACCATGCTGTTACCATGCCAAGGCAACCTCTCATTTCCCTGATTGGTGTAGAGTTGGCCATATAGGCGGAGCTCCTCGTCACTGACGTCAGACTATTTTCAAATCTGGATCAGTCTGTATCAGATCCGTTCCAGCCCTGTTTTTAGAGATTTTGGGTATGGAGGAAAAGAGAGAGGGTTGTGTTTTCTGACACTTGGTGAGTTCCCTGACACACCGGGGACACATATTCATGTATAAAAGACGTACAAAGGTGCATTTTGCATCATAGGTCCCCTTTAANAAAAAGAAAAAGGAGGTAAGGGGATTTAAAGGGAACATCCGAATGAATTGGAGTAATACATGCAGTGTATTTGTTAACATTTACAAAGGTAAAGTGTCATTTTACCTTTGTAAATGTTAACAAATACACTGCATGTATTACTCCAATTCATTCGGATGTTCCCTTTAAATCCCCTTACCTCCTTTTTCTTTTTAAATCTCAGCCAATGATAAGACAGACTCCGGTACCATGTGAACAGACAACTTCAGTCCGACACGGAAGTGTTCAGACAGCATTGCCCCTAATTCCTTCTGTCCAGCCCACTTCTACTGAAAAACTCCCCTCATTGGTCAACACACATCCCCTAAGCTTCTCATTGGCTGCATGCTTGACTCTGCTGCTCTGCCATTGGCTGCTTGTGTTTGAGAGCCCTCACCCTGCTTTGTGCTGCTGTCTGGGCAGCAGCAGGGGTCTGGGGAGTGGGAGGAGGGAGTTAAGCAAAAGAAAGGACAGAATGAGACTGGAGGGGTTGTGTGGGGGGAAGAGACCCATCTAAAAAAGAGAGGGACAGAGAGGGGAGATAGAGGGAGGAACTCAAGCACACAGAGGGAGAGGGGAGGGAGCAAAGAGGGTTACCTCATAGAGAGCTGCTAGTGTGCACACGGAGCAGGGAGAAGTTGTGGGAAAGTAAACAGCACAGGAGAATCCAATCTGTTTCAGCCCCTTGCAGCCCCCGCAGAACACCAGAGGGATGAGTGTACTGGAGCCGGTAGTGTGGTAAAAACTGAGAGTTTATGGGAGGTAACCAGGATTAAAGGGCCACCAGGGAGACCTGAAGCTTCTCGGAGGACACACTACTGAAGGCAAGGAGGTGAGATATCATGTTATCCTTTAAACACTTTCCTTCCTCCATTCTGTCTCTCTCCCTCCTCTCTCTCAGCATGGTTAGCATGTTGCAGAGACAGCAGCTTTGTCCATTGATGGAGTGGAGTTGGGGGGTGGGTGTTGCTGGTTTGTGCCTCTCTGTCTCAGCCGGTGGAGGAGGAGAGGATGGGAACGACATAGTAGCCGTGTGGCCTTTTTTTGTTGAGTACACACCATCATGGACGATTAAACCCAAGCCGGCAGAGCTACAGAGCGTGAGGCCTTGTTATGATAGCAGCAGTTCCTGAGACAGACACCAGGAAGGATGAGCGGGAGATTGCCGGCTCATCCAAGACCCACACCTCTGGCCGGCTGTTTTTCTGCAGCACTGCACAACTCTCCCACAGCCTCAGGCTATAAAAAGAAATCCTCTGGCCCGTCCTTAACTATTCCAGTTTGACGGTTACTTCCCGGAGTACAATAGCCCCTCCCAGGATGGATTTCATGCTGCCTCTATACTCTGCAACAGAGGGGAGACGGGGGTGAGGGGGACTAGGAGACCTCTGACCAACTCATTTGCATTTTAAGCTAGGGCACTGTTTCTGCCTCACTTGCCGGATGTCCAAGTAGTAACTCCATGGACTCACTGTATCAGATTGTTTTCTTCTTAGTCACAGTCTAGCACTTCCAACACACATTAACAATCCATGCATGCATGGCCTGCTACCACAAAGACTTCACTATCAATGGGAACTCTTCCTCTTTTGGCACACACTCGCCCATGAACTTGTACTAATGCATTGATATGTACACACACGAAGCCTTGGTGCTCAAAACACAATCGGTCATTTGATAGTGGTGTCACGCCTGCCATATGTTTACAGGTGTACTGTGTGACACACTGACTGCATTCCCATGGGAATGTCAGATTACCCAACAGAAGGAAGTCAGGGATGTTTGTAAATTGAGGCCTACCTTCAGTATTTTGTTGTCAACCAAACAGGACTTAATATCCTCTAAGGTCTTCCGATAAACCTTCAGGCCAAAGCAACATAACTACTCTAATTTGAAGAATAATCTGAAGCTCATATCTTTAATATGAATCATGATAGCTTTAATTGTTGGTAGTTAGCCAATATTAAATGCCTTTCATGACACTTCCTGAATTGTGACTGAACACTTTGATTCAGAAGCATATTTTCATAGATGATATCTAATAAGATTGGAGCTCATTTTCTCTCACATTGATGATAGTGAAAGCATGCTTTGCTGCCTAATTCTGTATAATGGCTAAGTTCAGACAAACACAATGCTTGATGCTAAATGCAAAAACCTGACTGGGAAAAAAAGATTTAGGTCACTTCACCAGCCAAAATCGAGAGACTGATTTAATCCGACATTTTAGATCTGCTCAAGGGTAGTTCAAATAACTGCTGTTGTTTCATTTCACGGCATTGCTATACTAGTGGTGATACTGTTGTCCAGGATCAGGCTGAATTTGGTTGAGGACGTAGCTAATATCTCTAAGATTGGAGCTTTGCCGTTGAATCAGAAACAGAACTCAATTTGGACACATTTCTCTTAGTCTGTACTACTTCAAAGGGCTATAGACATGGCAAATCTACCATACAGGATCATCACACAAACTAAGACTAAAAAGTGACTTTCTTTCGGGTCTTTTAATGTGTAAACGTATTGGATATGTGCAAACTCTGGACTTTGGAAGTGAAGCTGTCTATAAAAATGGATGCAAAATGTGAAACGTCAGCTTACCATTTATGAAAAGAACCGATAAGCAAAACAAAGCATGATCTGTGTGCTGTAGTAGAAAGTGGCTCTACATATAAAAGCTAACTTCATGTTTTATGGGGATAATTTAGCGTGTGAATACAAGTTCATAGGAGTTCTTCCATGGCAAGCTGTGGCAGGTCTGAAATTCTCTGGGAAACATCCTCGATGACATGTCATCTTGGGGTTGGAACCTGGTAGGGTGGAGAATGAAAGGCGTGGTGGGCATGTACCAGACAGGGAGTGTTTGAACTGTTTGTTACATCAGAGCAGGGTTTTGAAGTATGACACTGTGCACACAAACAATGCTATCTGCATCATACTGTGGGCTACAACTTATTTCAGACTTTGCAATCTGAATGCACAGACAAATATCACTGGAACACGATGATTCACAGGCCAGGTCATCAATACAGGGTTAAGATTAAAGAGTATTTTTCTGTGTGACTTCTAAATGTTAGTCACACTAGGTCAAAAAACTGTAGGTGTCACTTCTCTCTTTTACTTAGAAATGACTCATCAATTGAGTCACATTATTCAAGCAGCAAGTCTTTTTGAATATAATAATAATAATAATAATAACTTTTATTTATATAGCGCTTTTCAATAACCCAAAGTCGCTTACAAAAACAATTAAAAGTACAGAAAGGGGGTGAACAGGCAGAAGACAACATATTGGACAAGAAAATTGAACATGAACATTACATGAACAGGCAAAGGACAACACAGGGGGGAGCAAGCATAGGACAACGATATACTATAATATACTGCTGAGCATGCTAATAAGAGGGCCAACACAGAGGGCCAATTACAATAACTAACTTCCATTTCTTTTTTGAATAACAGCATATCCATTTCACCTCTCCTGTCACTACCTCTGCACTACCCTCACAATAATACAACAACACCTGAAGGATGGATTGTATTTTTAACTGTACCCACTCTAGGAATCAAAGCCAAGATATCGCGACTTCTTTTGCGTTTAGTTGTTCTATTCCTGATAACAGTTTAACTCTTGTGGGTCCCCAAAATGTATTGAAATGCAATTTAAAGGGGGCCTATTATCCTAATGTTCAGGTTCGTATTTGCATGTGTGGTGCTTCTACTGTGACATGTCTACATGCTTTAATGTTCAAAAAGGTGTTTATTTTTCTCATACTGCCTGTGCTGCAGCACCTCTTTTCACCCTCTGTCTGAAACTAGATTGGTTAGCTGGCCTGCTCTAATGTGATTGGTCAACTGCTTAGATATGTCCCGCCCCTAAGCCTATCACGTAAAATATGTTGGAGACATTGGAGAGTTACTGGAAAAGTAAAAAATTACTTTGATGGCTGTACTTGTTTTACATGGGAATAGGGAGTTGACAAACAACACACCAATCAAGAAACCATAAATGACGACTTCAAAAACGACTCCATGTGCCAGGAGCGGTTGCGGCACGTAATACATTTAGCCTTACATGAGTTTCTGTTCGAGCCTTCAGCTAGTGCTGTATTCCTAAGCTAGCTAGTTAATGACTAACTTTATAAACAATAACATACTGTGGCTGTGAGGTGGAGTGGTCATCTTTTTGAAGGTTGGTGGTTTGATTCCCAGCCCTTGCAGTCAACATGTCCATGTGTATTTGTGTAAGATACATCCCCGAGTTGCTCCCGCTGGCATCGCCACTGATGTGTTAGTGTGTGTGAATGTTAGTCTTTCTGAGCAGGTGGCACCTTGTATGAATGAGTGTGAATGGGTAAATACTGAATTGTTTATATAAAAGTGCTTTGAGGGGTCGTAAAGATTGGAGTAGCTCTATATAAATGCAGTCCATTTACCATTTTCTGTAAAAAGATGATGGTGTCTCACAATGGTTGAAAACAAATTTGGTGGGAGAATGGTAGAGACCGAGTGAGATTGGGTTTTGTTATCCATAAAAACTGAGAGAAATGTATTTGTTACGTTGTTGGCATTGACCAACCACCCAGTCCAGCCTCGGAAGATACAACATGAAAAATGGTGTGCCATAAGTATTTCTCTTGATAAACCAAAGCATTGTCAAGTTAAAACATTCAGGACATTCTTATCTCTGTTCAGTGTTTATTCAATAAAGCACACATGAGTCCAGCATCCTGAGCAAAAATACCATATGGGAGGTGGAGGTTACTCCTCTGTGTCCTTGAGTAATGGCTGCGACACCATCAGCACATCTCTGCTGTTGAGGACTGACACTACTGGAACTGTTGCCCACAGCAGAGGGCATATGAAGGCCGGGCTGTCTCCTGAATGAATAACATGTTCCTGAATGTCTTAACTTTGGCCAAATAACCTAAAACCTGGGGGACGGTATCTTAAATATGCATGGTTAACCTTCTAACCTGTTGTGTTTACTGTGGAACATCATATTCCACATTGCCTTCGGCACGCAGTGTTCAGAAATGTAAAATATTGAAAACATGATGAATAATTCAATAGACTGTGTTCTTCTGTATTTCATGAAACCTTTTTTGGAAGGGCAATGTTAAGGCGAATCCATGAAATGAACAACCTCCCACCCGTTGGGATGCCTTTTGACAGCCTGAGAAATATACTGTTCTCCAGGAGCTGTTTGCAGTTCCAAAATTGGCCACGTCACACATTGGTATCTCTTGATAGGAAGTCCTCAGGGAAAGCTGAAGAAGGAAGCAGCGCAGGAGGCAGAAACGTCTCTGCCTGGCACTGTTTGTTGTTGTCAACGGTCCGCTGCTCTCTCATTGTCTGCTGAGTGTTTGTGTGCCGTTTGCTGTTAAGGCAAAAGCTTTAAGTAGCAGTGGGCTCAGTGACTTTCTGTTAGATTTTCCAATGCTGTTTATTCAGTCGTCACCAGCTGCTGCTCTCTGCCATTGTGTATTGATATACCCGACTGACACTGACCAATGGATGTGAGGTTTGTCTGCACTTGGTCAAACATAGCATTCTCTAAATCAGTGGCTGGAACTAAATATGCGGCCCAGCAGATCAGCAAAGTCCTTACTGAATGCTTAGAAAGCAGAAACAGTTTTTTGTCCTTAAATTTAACTTTTTAAAGCAGATTACATATCCGTTCTGCTTTGTAAAGTGAAGTACAGTACAAAAGGGAGCTCAGAAGAAATGAGGCAACCTAAATAATGTGCCAAGTACACACAAGATCCAACTCAGTAATCAAGGATTGCGCAATTTAAATGTAAAAATCGTTGACTAAATTACAATAAAAAACAACACTGAATATGAAAATCTCAAAACTGCTACATTTCAACAAGACGTTACATAATTTTTGAAGTTTTAATCAGGATTTTCTAAGCCTATGTACCGCAGATCACAAATGAAAGTGTACACACACCTCACTTTCCTTTAGTCGTAGACAACATCCCTTTACTCATTAGCACATTTGGTGAACAGCGGGAGAGTTTCCGAGCTCTAAGTAGGTCAGGGACAGGGTGTGTAGGAGTCAGTTTCATCTCTATTCTGTGATGTATGATGTAAGAATAGCTTTCACAAAGCTCCACTCCCGGGGCTCTTTATTTTTCTAAGCTGGAGAGTGTTTGATGGCTTGTCCAATTGCCTCCCTTCAAAGAAAGTTTCTCAGAATACCTGTCATCTTGATTCTGCGGAGCGTTATTTTTTGAAGTGAAAAACTTTTAGGCTTCCAGTTTTGTGTGTGTGTGTGTTATCAAGCTAAACTTTTATTCAAGGGACCAGCTGTCTTGTTGATTGTCATAATGTGGAAATATGAATTATAGTTCCGAGATATCACGGCGGTTCGTGTTCACTTAATCCTTTCACTCCAGTGAACAATGAAGAATGATATCTTAGTTAGCATGGCTTTCATCTGTAGAAGAGCAGTGGCAAGACATTCTGGTGGTTTGGTTTCTATAACGTTGATTCAAAAGGGACACCATTTTTTATGTTCAAGTTCTAGTAATCAAATTAATGTGTAAAAAAACTTTTTGATAGTAGAAGTCCTGCATTTAAAATGTTTCTTTAATATATGCATAAACGTAAAGCACCAAGACATACTTAAAGAATAAAAAGTACTCCAAATGAAAAATGGCAGATTTCAGAAAAATATCCAGAGAAACCCCTCTTTAGGGTACTTTGGGATTTTAGTTTTACTATTTACAGACCATTTGTGGACCAAAACCTATAATACACAGGAAAAGATACCCCACCAAAAGCCAAATAGGTCCTCTTTAAGATGGAGCTTATGACTCATTCAAGGAATTAATAGTTCGTCTAAGTTATCTTAACCTATAATAATACATGATAAATGATATAAATATTTTGTATGATGAATCAGAATCTTCAAAGTAACTTAAGCAAACATGTAAAAAGTGAAAAGCACATGATTTCTCTTGCACTTGTGTGAGAGTGGAAGTATAAAAGGAAATGGGAATACTCCAGTAAAATACCTGAAACTTGCACTAAAGTAGAGTGATTATACTTAGTTACTGTTCACAACAAGTACAGTGAGCCATACTATAGCCTACACAGCAATGACCTGTGAGCTAATCAGTGCTGCAGTGACGAACGTAGAAACAATTCTTTCTAAGGCTGAGCATAAGTTTTTCCCTCCACAAAAGAGTCATTGTTTATTTGACCGATGTGTAGGCCGACTGGAAAAACTGTGTGTGTGTGTTACAAGAGGAGGAGGCTTGGTCCAAAGGCTGCTGGGCATATCGTAAACACGCAGAGAACAGATTCCTAAAGAATGCAACAACCCTTGCTTTTATTTTTCTAGGTAATTTAAAGCCTTCTTCAACACATATGGTAATTAAGATTTCAAAGGCATCACTGCTACTGAACCACAGTGCTAACAAACATCATGCCCTCATTCAGCTGTCAAAAAGCAGTAGTAAAAGATAATGAGAGCTGTAACTGACAGCATAACAGCCCATGTGTCCAGGTTAAACACCATGCTGCTCACAATGAATTGTCTAGCCCGGCCCAGTTTCAGCCGCCTCCGCTCCATGCTGTCATTCCCCCAAAGGAGTCCGACAAACTGCCCCATCAGGCCCAAGAATGTTCCAGCATTGGAAGCAGTTTAATGCTAATCAAAATGTAAAGCAGATGCTGGGTTCATTGAGCGGTACACCAACATGCACAGAGCGGGTACGTCAGAGAAAATCCCCACTTTGTGTAATAAAAAAACAATTTCTGTTTGCAGCAATTTCATTCCTTGAGAGCTGGTGCGTCAGGGAAGATGTCCATTTTATTTTGAAAATATGCTAAAAACAATTCTCATTCATTTACATGACTGCAGCTGACAATTTACATGGCCGGCTTTTTGTTGAGGAAGTACCATGGGTTTCAAATCACAAAACATGATGTGTTTGCAAATACAGTATGACTGCTTGTGTATTTCGTATTTGTTGAATTTTTTCCTAAAGTTTTGTTTGCTGTCAGACCTGTTTCGATTGATAGGACTAGGTGTAATTAGCCTCTTAGATAAAGAAGGTCTGTATTGTTGGGGCACTTTACATCAGTGTGTGTGTGTATCTTAATTAATCTGCCACTAAGCCTCGTCAGACTTTTATGTTTGGCAGTTTAACAGTTTTCTAATGGCCATATGTCATTTTTATAGAGCTAAGATTGAACTCTCTCTGTGCATGTTGTCTAGATCTAAGTGCCGATCACTCAGTTTTATGGATTTATATAGTCAAACAGTTTATAAAGAAAGCAACATTTATGTTTTTTTATGCATTGCAGGTAAACACTACGGCTGAACACAAGTCTGACAATTACAATTACAATCTTTCCCTGCTTACGTTTATTTTTGTGTGCCATTATTCAAATAATTCCAAACACGGTGGAAGTTAAAACAACATTTTGAGTGTCGGTACTCTGGAAACAGCAGATTAAGGCTCAAGCAATAAGTCCTGAGTTCATATTAAGTGCAGCGTGTTATCACTTGCAAAGAAAAGACTGCTTATGATAATATGAATGGAATCTTTTTTCTGTGCTTCTGATTTTTAGAATAGACATATTTAAAAGCTTGCAAATCCCGGAAGAAAGAATAAATCCTATCCTAAATTATTATTATAGAGATGAAGTGCTATCATTGTGTCATTAAAAAACCTTAAGTAACCCTGACTTCTTTTATACTAAAACTTGTTGTGATTATTTGGTATCAATCATTTAATCACAAGTGTCATTTCAACTCATTTTGGAACAAACTTATAACTTGAATTTTGTTTCTTTTTTTAGGGAGCATGTCGGCAGTGATGCCTCAACAGCAACCGCCAAAGGAGGAGGAAGAGGACGAAGATGAAGAGCAAGGGGAAGGGTTTTCATTTGAGGATAGTGGGGATGAGGAGAAACCTCAGGGGGACAGTAAGGGCATCCCCTCTGACTCTGTTGGATCAGTCCAGTCATCAAAAAAGGAGGACAGTGAAACATCAGGAAGTTCATCACTAACAGGCACAGACTGCACACAACTTCCTATAACATCGCCTCCTGCTGGACAGGAGGAGATCCTCACCAAGGATGTAGATTCAAATTCTACTGCAGGTAACACATTTGCACGATTAATGTAGCCTACAGATGATACGACTGGAATCGTTTTTTAGAACAATCTAAACATGATAAATGTGCACTAATAGGCAGTACTTGATGCAACCAATTTAGATTCTTTATCTGATACCAATAACAATGCATATCAATCAGGGGCGGACTGGCCATTGGGAATACCGGGAGTTTTCCCGGTGGGCTGGTGCTGTGTGTGGGCCGGAGGGCAAAAAAAAAAAAAAAAAAAAGTGCCTAAATCCTACCGGCCAACATTTGTAAGTGTTCCGGCCACTCCCTTTTTATTTTTTTGCTTACCTAAATCCTNGTACAGCCACTCCCCCTGAACCCCGTTTCCCTGCCAACCCCCCCTCCCCTATGCAAGCCCCTCCCTCTGAACCCAGGGCTCGCTACAATACTGTATACACAAACTATACAAAAACGCCTTTACGCTTTGGAGCTTGTTTATCCATCTGTAAGCAACTGCCAGCTAGGTCTCTCAGTCACTCACTCCTGGTCGTTCACTGCGCAGTGACAGCTGCTACGGGCCTGATGTGTGAAATTGAAACAGATAGATAGAACAAAGGTAGCCTATCAAAACGGCCCAGCCCAGCGGGCAACACCCCACTGGGCTGGGCTGGGCTGGGCCGGGCCGGAACACTTTCAAATGTGGGCCGGTAGGATTTAGGTAAGCAAAAAAATAAAAAGGGAGTGGCCGGAACACTTACAAATGTTGGCCGGTAGGATTTAGGCACTTTTTTTTNATTGCTCCCCGGGCACTGTACAATAGCTGCCCACTGCTCCTAGTACTAGAAGACACAGTGAAATGTGTTCTCTGCTTTTAACCCATCCTAGTACCAGGAGTCTAGTACTAGGAGCAGTGGGCAGCTATTGTACAGTGCCCGGGGAGCAATGGGAGTGAGGGGGGAAGGGGGGTGTCTGGTGCCTTGCTCAAGGGCACCACGGCAGGGCAGGAGGTGAACTGGGACCTCTCCAAGTAGAAGTCCACACTCCAAATGTAGGTCTGGTCGGGAACTTGAACCGGCGACCCTACGGCTCACAGTCCAAGCCCCTACTGACTGCCATAGATGTAGTCTCTAATTTTGCTCTCAAAGTGCACCAGACATTGATGCATTTAACTTCAACATTTAAAAAAAAATCTTTCCACCACTGCTGATGGGTGTAGACTTTGACAGTTTGACAGCATCAAATTCACATAACCTCTACCATTTTATTACTGGAGAGACATGGATAGTAGTTAAACTGCTGTACTGTAACCAAAATCCCCATGCTGGGTTCTATCCTCTCAACATGTTCACTGTCATCAAACTGCTGCGGGGCATACCACTGAACCACTTCTCACTTAGTCACTGTGCAATAATCTGCCTTTGATAAGCTGGCTCTGAGATTTTATGTTTCTTATTTAGTTGACGATCAGTTCTCCAAAGCCACACACTGTGTGAGTGACTTCAGCTTGTTAATCTCTTTTTAACAGCATTTAATTAATGCCTCAGGCAGACGCAGCTGAGTTAACTTTCCTTTAATTGGCTGGAGATATGTATATAAGTATGATATATTTACTACCTGGCTAACGTTGCCAAACAGACCCTTGTAATTACAGGGAAAAAGAGAATAAAGAGATTTCGGTCTTGGGGAAGTTCTGTTGGACAAAGTGGAGCGATTAATGCTTAATTAAAAAGCTTTTTAACTAAGTATATGTGCAGTAATCTGTTAAGTGGACTGTGGTGATGCAAAGGGGAATTCCGGGAGATTATAATGGTGTGTAGTGGAGGTCTAATAATGAGAGCTGTTATAAATTCAGATCCCCCTCCAACACATCATATGGTGGGAAGGAAATTGATCATGACATTTATTTTCCTTTAATGCACTTCTCCTGTTACAAAACAACCATGCAAACTCATTGTTGTGACAACCCCACACAATCTACTAAATTATCTCTTAGGTGTTCTCCATGTGAGCAAGCGTGATTTTGTTTTTGACAGTATCTTTTTAAGGTTTTGAGAAGCTCTACTGTGTACAAGAAGTAACAGACTAAGTGATAATATTTCAAAGTCAAAGTCGTTCACGCTGTCTTTTTAAATGCTGACAAATTTGTGTTTTCCACTATCTTCTTCCTTTGATTTGGAATAGTTTGTCTCATGGTTGCTATTTTCTTCATTTTGACAGATGTTCCAGTCAAAGAGTCACCCAGCGGGTAAGTTGCCTTTGATTCTCATTACAGTGTGGGGAAAATTACTTCAAGGCGTTGTAGAAAGTAAACTCAAAATCAAACTACATCAGCGTTTTTTCATTATGTCTGAGACAATGTCACGCTTACACTCAATCAGAACACGCAACAGTGGGTATGAGATACTGTGATGTTACGCTGTATCCATTTGAACAACATTTAGATGCCAGATGGCGTGTCACACCCGAAGTGACAAGTGCTAATGTCAGGAATGGAGTGATGATACTGATACAATCCTAGAGGGAAATCACATGATTGCCTTATTCATAATGATGCATGTGGTATAATATGATGAGCATGGCTTATACCATATAATGCAATGTCAGATGGATTTAATTTAAAAAGTCAGTCACGCATTGACAAAAAAGAAAATGTCTCAATATTTCTATATCGGTATGTGGAGCGGTCTCGTGTGAACGGACACGTTTCTGGTGCCTGTTGCGTGTGGACGGAAGACTTTTTTAATAATGATTGCGGTCCGTTTGCAGGTGGAGCGTTGCCCATGTAGGCGGAGCGTCACCGCCCACTATTCTGGGCTGACGTCAGCTCGGATGGAATCTGTATCCGCTCGTTGTAGCCCCGTTTTTAAAAGATTTGGGTACGGAGGAAAAGAGAGGGTTTTATTTTCTGACGCTGCGTGAGTTCCCCGACTCACCGGGGACACATCTTTATGTATAAAATACATCACAAAGTGCATTTTGCATGATAGGTCCCCTTTTTAAGTTTAATATAGTCCTCTCTACAATTTCTGCTGCTGTCCGAATGGCAAATGGAACATAATTTGTGATGCTCAAAGCAATTAATAATGACATTTTCCTTCAGCAGTAATAGATCTTCTTCATGGTAGTATTTTGAATTTTCATGCAGGAAAAAGACAGGGTTAATTAATAAACACTAGCTGGCTTAATTAACGTAAATGTCCCTTTAGGCCTTTCCTGTTAGCTAGTGTTTTCAATATATAAACTGGGACACCCATGTTATATGCAGCCTTAATTAATGTTATGAATTGCACCTGTGCGTTACCTGCTGTGAAAAATAAATATCTGCCTTGAAAAAAAGTAAATGGAATTTATGCTTTACAGTGCGTGAATATCAATTGGGGGAAAGACGTGTTTAAGCTTTTTTTTATTCTTTGAAATGCATTCTACTTCGTGCATCTACTGTGACATGTTTACACAATTTCATGTTTAAAATGTATTTTATTTTTTTCATACTGCCTGTGCTGCAGCACCTCTTGCTACCCTCTGTCTGAAACCAGAGCCAATGTCTACTCTGATCGGTTAGCTGGCACGCTCTGTAATGATTGATCAACTGCTTAGAGATGTCAGGCCCCTTAGCCTATCACGTACAATGTGTTTGAGCGCAAGCCAATAGAAGCGCGAACGTTGAGTAGTGATGCCATTGTGTTGCGGAAGTAAACAAAGGACTACAATAGATGCGTTTCAGGCAGGGGGGAGTGTGTTATTAGAGAGAAAATCCCGTTGGAAGGAGCACTGGGATTTTAGCCATACAGACCATTTACATGCACAACAACCTATATAACACACTACAGGAAAGAGAAACCCCCAAAAGTATGACAGGGCCTCTTTAAATTCCATTCATCTTCCTTCTTATAAGGTTGTGGCTTTAATTAAAAAGCCCTGCACACGTGCGGAACACCCACACAGGTGATTTCAATTAGGTTGGCTGATTACAGCTCTTCTAATGACAAAGTGGGCGTGTATCACTAACCCTAACCCTACTTGGCTTTAGTGTAGCTGCACGAGTTAATGTGGGACTAATTGCACTTTTTCTGTGTCTTATAGTTAAAATACATACTTCCCAGCACAGGTACGCCTACCTTAAACTTGAGCAGAGGACAGACAGACATATTCACACACATATGTGGGTGTGCAGAGCCGTTAAAAGGAGAACAATCGAAGAATTTTAGCATATAAAACTTTAACAAACAGCATAGGCACATTTCTGTTGTTTTGTGTTGTATACTTCACCCATTCTTACTACTTTTGATTTGGTGGAAATACATCCTAAACTGGTGGGATTTAAGAATCAAATTTGGAAACATCAACCTCCAAAAGACAATAACGGCTTTATTATTTGTAATGTGTATTGAAATCATCAATATAAAGTTCTGCTGGAAAAGATTTATGAATGAAATGAACCTTACCCTGGTGCACTCGGACAGCACCTTTCATACAATCAAGAAGAGATTTTGCTTCAAGGCCTGGGCACAGTAAATGATAATGTGATAGTTTATTGATTCCTCTAAAGCAACTGTCTTTTGCCTGCATGCCTGCCTCCAGTTGGAGGGTGGCAGTCAAAGTCACCTACAGATCAGCAGCCCTGGAGCTGATGGACAGAATCAGTTTTCCATTGGATACCTTACCTTTCTTGACCCGAGGCTTTCTATCGGAAAGACAGGCGTTTAATGCCTTAAGAAATTGCAATTTTTATAATCAATATAAAACAGGATTTAATAAAAACTGAAATACAGTTTCTCACTGTAAATCTTATACCACCTTCACACCGGGAGCAAATGCTAGAACCACCAGATAGTGTTAACTAGGGCTGCACTATTTGGAAAAAAGAACTGATTAATTTTCTACTCTTGCAATTGTGATTTGCGAATCCAAGCAAATTAAGATTTATATATCATTACTCACGTTATTATTACAAATATATTAAAGCGAGGATTTGAAAAAAACACATTTTAAATAAAGAGGACCTATTCTTTGTTTTTCCTTTCCTGTAAATTGTTTTATACTGTAAGTTGATATGTATGTAAATGGTCTGCAAAGGCAGTGGAGTGCCTGAAATGCCTCCATTGGAGTCATTTGTTTACTTCCCTAACATAATGACGTCACTACGTAACACCACCGTATCACATTGTCCGTGATAGGCTAAGGGTCGGGACATCTCTGAGCAGTTTATCAATCACAACAGAGCTAACCAATCAGAGCAGACTGGGCTCTGGTTTCAGACAGAGGCCGTTTCTCAATCTCGAGGAAACTGGCTTCCAAGCCAATATTTCAAGGATGCTACGTCATCGAGTGCCGCCGAAGGACTGTTCCAATCTCCAGCATACTTGGAATTCCACGAGGCCGCGTCCTTGGTTTGGGGGTAATTTCGAGGCTGCACACGGGTAGACTTCACGTCCTTAAAATCCCCACAATGCTTTGCGCACGGACCAATTTCCCCAAATATGTGACGGAAAATGTAAGGCGGGGCCTCTCATATGACGCACACCTGCACACTTGCTAGCCTGTTTGACTCTTCGTTTTCCGAATGCCAGGAAGGATTCTTGCCTAGCTTCTGAAGCAAGTGACTCGGAAGACATGTGCTACCAAGCAAGCATCCTCGCGATTGAGAAACGGCCAGAGGGTGAGAAGAGGTGCTGCAGCACAGGCAGTGTGAGACAAATAAAGAGCTTTTTGAACATTAAAGCAAAATGTCACAGTAGACAAAAAATCTAAATATGAACCTGAAAAGGAGCTGAATATGTCCTCTTTGAATCTGTGGAATACGATTTTAGGCATGTCTTTTCTGCAGCACCAAATTACTCAATTCAGAATTATATTTTCACAGCCTTTTCCAAATATTGCAATCACTGCAATTTGGATATTGCACTGGTCCATATTTTAAGATTTCAATGAATTGTGCCGTTCTAGTGTTAACCATTCAAAAGTACATTACACACTATATACATTTACCCATACTTTCCTTGCTTCTTTTATAGGATATTCTATAAAGCGTTAACTTAAAAAAACATGATGATGGTCTGCATGGTGAAGCCATGTAGGGGCTTTACATTTTTAGTGAGGCCTCCCACCTGTGCTCCAGCTGTAGGAAGTGTTTTTCAGAAAAACCTCTACTCATTATGGACTCCAAGGAGTTTGGATTCCTGTGGGCTTTCCTGTGCTGAAAGGGAGGCCTTTTATTTATGAACAGGTGTGAGGGTGTTAATGTGTGTCTACACCGTGCATATGTGTGTGTATGCGCTAGAGTCACAGCGAGGTCTTGGCAATTTCTCCTGCCTGGGTATTTGTGCTGAGTGCACATTTCCACTTTGGTTTAGTCAATAGTGTGCCTTTTTAAAGAAGAGCTATCAATAGCACTTTCCACCATCAAGGTGTTAAGACTGTCAGCACATCCACCATATCTGTCAGCAGTTTTAGAATAATATTGCGTAAAATTACTTTGGGATTGTTATTGCAGAAATATGTATTTTTTTCTTAACATTGCATTGACAGCACATCAGCTCGTTACAGCTATTAAGCTCAAGGCAGCATTTTCTCCTGTGAGTTTTATGTTCGTTTGATGCTAGCATTTACTTTCTGGCTTCCCTTTTTACTCCTTGACAAATAGCTTTCATTAAACACATGGCATGGGACCTCAGCAAATGAGAACATTTACACAAAAGGAACCATGACAACCTGACATGCTCCTGGTATATGTGTAGAGCTCGAACCTAAGAAAGTACAACTTTACTTTTCCCATCAAAGTTACCCTTGTTTTACCGAGTTCACCTTTTCGCCCTTTTGCTGCCTTGCATACTTTTAGACTTTTGTCTGGAAAATGTAATGCAGCTTGCGGATCACATTTATTTTTCACAGCCCTCCTCACCTTGTTGTACTCGGTTGGATGTGCTGTGGGAGCAAAAAAGAAAACTATAAAAGCTGAAACACACGTGTATACAAATATAAAATGAAGCCATAAACCAAATACTTTTGAAGGCTTTTTAATTAGAATATGTCATGTACTCTGCCCGGTAACATAGGGTGCATTGTGGGGTTGCTGCAATGGGAGAACTGGGCAGTTGTTTTTGAAGGAGAAGTATGACCTGAGGACAAATAGAGCTCCATCATTATGGTCAGCACAATGCGTGTGCAGTTACAAAGAACAGCTACGCTCAAGAGGGACCAGGGGGCAAAGCAGGTGAAGCTAATGGCTGCTGGTACGGCCCCGGCACAGTAGCTGAAGGGAATGGAAACAGATGGAAGTTTGTGATTTGCATTCAGGCTGCTCGTGCTGTAGGCTGCGCTCTGCCCCAGGCTATGTCATTTGCATTGAAAAATGATTCCTGCTTCTCTCCTTGAGCTATATGACTCACTGTGTCTTATAGGCACAGATAAGTTGTGAAGGAGTGCGCAACAATATCGATAGCTTCACAGCTCACATCCCTCACACCTGACATACAGTCGGGCTGTGTATCGCTATTGTTCTGGCTTTTTCCTCACAACAGTTTTAATGATCAGTTTATGGCAAGGTGCGTGTTGACAAATAGGTCTTTATGCCGCCTTCATGTGGGCTGAGATCAGTTTTGTCCTTTTTAGATTGAGATGAATGATGCAGACTCATAAAGAATGCAGCAGAGTAATATTCTAAACTCTTTTGCTTAACACCACCGCAAAACCAAATGTCTGCTATCAGGAGCTCTCATATGATATTTTGACAGGTCACAACATCTGCCTCCAGGCATGTGGTGGGCATTTATAGAAAAACAGGCAGAGCACAGCAAAAACAATCAGAGCTTGCACTATATCTTGTATCAAGTTTAACAATGCTAAACTTGTTTTGTGAGCAATAATCTGTTTTTTAATACACTATATATTGTAATAAACACATTTTGAAGATTTTAATATGTTATATATTGAAGTTCAAAGTGCACATTTTTAGTTTTTTTAATTTAAATATCATTATTTTATGTGTCTTTAATAATAACAATAAGCTTCATTTGTATAGCACCTTTCATACAACAATTGAAGTTCAAAGTGCTTCACGGTAGACTCTCTTAAAATACTCACAGAAAATGTATCTCACATAGAATACAGTTACCAGTAAAATACATAAAGAGAACATTTAAGATAGCATAGAGTAGACATATAAACAAATAATTTAGATTAAAGGTATGATGATGAATATATGCAACAGAGAGCAGGAGTTAGCTTCCTAAAAGGATATGTTTTGAGCTTTTCTTTAAATGAAGAAACCGTCACAAAAATACAATATATTTGTATTTATTCTGATCATTTTATGGTCATATATACATCATTTTATTGACATTATATTTTGAATAATATTTGTTTTTACAGGATTAGAGAACTGTACGGTTTACCGAAATAGCTTTTTATTTTCCCGGCATGTCTTGTTTGTCTGCAAGTTGCCCATCACTGTGAGAAGCTGCTGCTGCTGCTGCTGAGGTGTTTAGAGGGACAGATTTAATTAGTGTAGATGGGACGCTCCTACACGCTGCTTCCTGTCATATTATCAGTCATGTGGGGGAGGACTCTCCCTCTCCGGCAGCATCAACACAAGCCGTGTGATAGCTGTGTCAACAAGATTTCCCCCAGTGATGTCAGAGTGTGTTTTTAAATAGCTGGTTCAGGGATATGTTCTCGTTCAAAAAGACAGCAGTGATTATGGTAAGCCGCAGGCATGAGAGGTAATGATTTGACAGTGCTCAGGGGCAAAAGAAGTAACTTAAGGTGTGATTTATATTTGTTCTCCTTATATGTGGCCTCGCAAAAGTTCTTTATAATTAGTAACCAACTGTTCCCACATTCAGTTTAAAGAGGCCCTACTATGCTTTTTGGTCTTCTCCCTTTCCTGTTGTGTTTTAGGTTTTGGTGAAGGTAAATGGTCTGCAAAGGCTAACATCCCAAAGTTCCCTCCAGAGGGAATTTCTCCCCCCCACACTTTTGTTCTTGCCTTCCTCCAAATTTGAGGTTTTTTTTTGTCATATTTCTCCTAACTTTCAAAAATAACAGAATGCTCAGCTGCATATGGAAAATGTGACCACTTCTGAAAAAGTCTCCCCACAATTATCACAACAGATCGACAGCAGCCATATGTGCTCTGTCAGACTTCAGGGAGTGTGTGTTTGCATGCTTGGATAGCAACAAACTATTTTGACCCCCACCTCCAGCCTCTCAGCCTCCCCTTCCTCTCACTGATATTAAACCTGTAATGAGGCACACAGTGTTAGTTTAACTGTGCTAATATTTGGGTGCCTTCCAGGGTCTCAGCAGCAGAGCCCTGTTCCTCGGCTCCTCTGGTGGGAGAGGAGCTCCCTGGGCTTCCTGCGGCGCCGCCAGCTGTGGAGACGACGACTGATTCAGGAGACCAAGGCGAAGAAATCCAGAAAAGCTCCAGTGAAGGTAAAGAACTAAATAATATTGACAGGGAAGTGATGCAACTCTAGATCAGATGTTACATTTCAAGATTGCTCTCAAGCTAACCTCGGGACTCAGGCTCCTTCCACCTAGGAATTACAGTGTTCAGATCTGTAAGGAAACCAATTGGACCTCCAGAATTTTGTAAACAGTATAGTGGACGCCTCCATAATGGCACTGGCAGTATCAATGTTTTTAGCAGTATTTTGTGAGTACCGCACAGTGCATCTCTTGACCTTGATCTAAGGTGGCAAGAACACCATATTACATGCTTGCGGTCGTCTTATGGATCATTGATCTGTACGGTGAGAGTGGTCAGACGCACATTATGTATAGACACATCTGTGCGCGCTCCATTCAAACACATAACGACACAAGAGGCGCACACGTATTCTGCCATGATTTGATTTCTACACGGACAAGACATGAATCCAATTAATTCAGGATGGGGATCAATAGAGAACCATTTCCATGAGGGAAAATTGCTTTTGGATTCCGACTCAGTCAGCAGTGCCGCCGTTATTTGAAGGTGGCTCAGAAATGAGAGATGTAAAAGAGCCCCGCAATGCTGCCCGACATTTTTTATGTCCCGCTCCTCTGATGTATTTTCACACAGGCCTCTGCTGTCATTTTCAACGCGCACAGTATATTTAAACTGACTAAATAATGCAATTCTATTAAACCTCTCTCCTAGCCATCTAAAATCATTACTACAGAAATGGGAATACTCTAGTGCTGACGCTAATGAGAAATCTACTGCAATGCTCAATTTGTTTTACTTTTGATACTTTCTCTTGTAGTTTTCTAACCCCAAACTCCAAGACATATTTTGGAAATTCTTTGGAGGTCAAAACTGTTTATTGTGTAGAAGATCCGTGTTCTGAATCTTCTTTATATGGATCATTATGAGTAATGAAGTACTTCCTGTTTGTTGAAGCTAAAAGGTCCCTTCACTCCTTGATTGTGCTCACTGTTAATATAAACTATTTTGACCTGTTTATTGTTTTTACATTATTGTTCACATTTTTACATTAACTTCACCTATTTTATATAAATTATTTTGTATTTATCTTTTACTTATCTTTACAGTCACAAAATCCAACTTCAACCCTAGAATAAATAACATTCTAATTCAGCTTGATTCTGAATGATAAGATTATACATGCATCATATTTTGAACACATTCATTTTTTCATTTGTTTAACTTACTTTTTTTCTTTTACTTTTCTAACACTAAAACTCCATGAATTATTTTGAAGATTATTCAATGGAGGTTAAAACTGTCTGTGTAGAAAAACTGTTTTAGTTCGACTGAATCTACTTTATATGCATCATTATAAATAATGAAGCATTTCCTGTTTGTCAAAGCAAAAATGTCCCTTCACTCCTTGATTGTGGTCACGGCACATTTTGAAGTGATTATCTGACATTGATTGCTTTGCCTTGATCTTTTCTTTCACATTTGCCAATTAATGGCAGTGTATTTTTAAATTAGTGTCATGGTGACCTGTTCATGACTTTATTGGAGTGTCATTGTGTTCTGGAAAGTTGAGTAAAAGTAGGAAACTTGGTTTAAAACATTTGGAATAATGTTCCCGTGAGACCCGCTGAGCAGATCTGCTGATAGCCAAAATCCAGTTGTTCTCTCCTCCATTCTGAATCCTTTCTGAATGCACAAGCGTAGGAAAGTGTGCGATATATATATAAAGAACATTTGTATAGCTAATCCTCTTTTGTAGAGACACACTTGTTCATCTCCTAGATTGTATCCAAGGTTATTTCCAGTTTTAAGACTGATCTCTGCTGAATAATCCACAACAGAATACACATCTCCAATCTGATTAATTGAAAACAGTGATTGTTGCTGTTCAGGGCTTAGGAGAAAGTGTAAAAGACAAATCACAGTTTAAAACCAAATCAATAAAGCTCACTGAGCTAAATTAGGATGAAGCAGTCTCAAAGCAGTTAACGACCAATCCTGCCTCGCGGGGAGATAGAAGGGGTCAATAGCTCAAACAAGCTGGATACAATCATGTTGCGTCACATGGACAAAGCCATTACGGCACAATGCACATCTCCCTGAGGAAGAAGACCTTTACATGCAAATGATACAATAAGTATGGACATATTCAAAAGGCTGTGTACAATTCCTAACCAGAGGCATAAGATCTGGCGTCCTTTATATCTGCTCTGTTTCGCCAAAAAGGATTCAGGCAATTCAGTTTGGAGCTGTGTGTCTTTGTGTGTGTTGTTTTTGGGCGAGAAATGTAAAAGCCCTCACAACAGGAGGTGTGACTATCCAACAGAAAGGGAGATAAAGAAGGCACCACTCTTTCTATATTTCAAAAAAAACAAACAGTGTTTACTTTGATTCTACTGGCTTTTCTTTGCCAGCTCTACTCGCGGCTGAAGCTGAGCCACAGACGGCGGAGGCTCCCGAGGTGATCTATGATGATGTTCCAAGTGAAGGCCCCCTCTCTCCTGATGAAGGTGAGTAGCTGCGACACACTTTGTGTTTGCTTAGGATGATTGTCCTTTCTGATGCCAAGATTCTGAGGTGTAATATTGTGTGTGTTTTGGCAGATATGATCTACGAAGATGTTCAGAGAGACAGCCGTCCTCTGGATAGAGACAACGGATGGAGCTCCAGTGAGTTTGAAAGCTATGATGAGCAGTCTGATAACGAGACCAAATTACCAACACGAAGCAAGGTAGTATTAGTGAGTTTGTGGACGCATATGTATTCATCTCATTATCATCTCGGTTTATCTTATATGGCATCATGCACGGAACAAACTGAAACGTTGATTTTAATTAAATGTAATATGTCACCAGATTTCAGTTGAAAGCAATAATATTAAAACTAAATATTACGTTCAACTTCATGTTGTTGCTTTCAACTAACCTAATACAGTTATGTGAAATCTGTTGACATAATCCATTTATTTAACGTCAACCTTTTAGATGTGTTGTGGCTGGCCAAGGTTGTTGTTGGTGGGGTTTCCAGCATGAAATAATCAAGGAGAATATTTCATTTCCTGCTCCTCTGGCACAGTCCTCTTTATTAATGTAGAGAACTATAAAGGAATAAAGGAGACCATAAAGAACATGAAAAATGTATTTCAGTCCATCTAGGTCTTAAACTTTCATTGCCGGATGAAAGTAAACAAGAAGCATTTCAGTTTGAAGAGCCTCAGATCTCCTCGCCTTCTTTTCTGCCAAGGATGCTGTTCATCAGAGTTGTGCAGCACGGCTCCAGAGTGTCAGTCTTCCACATGATGGCACTGTGTGCACATTCATACTGCAGCATTTTCTTTATGCTTCGCCAGCCTTCACCATGCATGCATCTCTGCAGACATAGGGAACATTTGGAGCCATAGCAAAAAAACATATTTTTCTCGACTTCAATCATTATTAATCTATAGATGTGTACTCGCCTATACATATTTTTACATTTGTAGGTGTTTGCATATGAATACAATTCTATTTTAAGGCAAGAAAATCAGTGCTTTGAGAAACAAGGGAGACCAAAGAGAATGAAGTCGATGACTGAAATGAGCTGCTCAGGTAATTACAAAAAGGTGTGTTGTGAAAAAACCCACCACGTTTCTTTCAGATTGCTTTTCCCAGACCACTGAACACAAGAAAGGATTCAGCTGCACCGTTTGAACAGTTAATGAAGGAACCTTGACTATTACGGGGCCAACAACACTTTTCTAGCTAGCAAATCCTTCAACCCAAAACACATCGTTTTTAATTACTCGCCTGATTAATTTTTCACCAAGTGTACTTGAAGTTCCCTTGTTCAGTTTACTGCTTAATTTGAGCAGCTTGGAAGAGCTGGGACAGAGTTTGCTTCTCTAATAACTGCCTGCACCCCTCACCCCTCACCCGTCACCCTTCTACAAACCAGTGTCCATAGAGTGGTGCAGTGATGACAGAATGTGAACCCGGAAACTAGCATCACAAGGCTCCCTCTACAAAGATCAACAGGAATGTTTTATTGGTTTTGGAATATTGCTGAAAATAAGCTAAGAAGCAATTATGTTACTTGCATATTTCACCACTTTGATCATTTTTGAAGCATAAAGCAATAGCCAGATGTAAATAGCTAACGTAAGGCTATAACAAACTTCACCAGAGTCTCATTACTTCACATCACCACTTAAAGGGGCCCTTTTATGCTTTTTTGGGGTTACCCTGTCCTGTAGTGTTATATAGGTTTTTGTACATGTCAATCTAAATTGCCAAAGTAACTTCCTGAGGGTACACCTTCCTTAACATAGTGACATCACAATGTAACACTTGCGTTTCTATTGGCTAGCGCTCAAACACATTGTTCGTGATAGGCAAAGGGGCGGGACATCTCTAAGCGGTTGACCAATCCCAATAGAGCCGGCCAGCTAACCAATCAGATCAGACTGGGCTCTGGTTTCAGACAGAAGTTGAAAAGAGGTGCTGCAGCACAGGCAGTATGAGATAAACAAAGACCTCATGTCACAGTAGACTAGAGTCACAAAATACAATTATGAAACCTAATATAGAGCATAAAAATCCCCCTTTCATTGTTAGCAACTGCTGTTTTTATGATACATACAAGGTTAGGGCATTAACGAGTGGGGTACAACAAACATAAGGACGTCTCACCAAAAACCACTGACTTCAAGACGAGCTAAGTGCTAAAATGCTAACTTATTTCCGGGTAGTCAAACTCATCCATGCACCATTCTATAAGTATCATACATCATAACCCCTTTGATCATAGCCGTGCTCCAAGCCTTCACTCTATGCTTGTGATTCATTCCCAATGTTGCGTAGCTTATTTTGCCTTGATCACTTTGCCTCCGTTTCCTTTTTTCTTTTTCCTCTCCCCTACTCTCTTCCTCCTCTCTACGCCTTTCTTGGCTAAACGCGACCTCCCCCCTCTCTCCTTGCCCCGCCTGTCCAACACCTGTAGCTCTCTCCTGACGTGAGTCGGCTGAGGGAACGCTGTGCCAGGACCAAACGAGAGCTGGCCATGAGACTCTCTGGCAAGCACAACTATGACATCAAGGTATATTTCCAGCAGCAAGTGAACACAGCTTTATCACGCTATTTTATCCGCAGAGCTCAAATCTCTCTGCTAGATGTTTGTCTACAGGATTGATGATCACCCAGATTTGAAATATGCTGTGTTTTATGCTCAGCTGGCTCAAAGGCTTAGCTGACTCTGCACCATCCTCTCCCCAGCTTCCCTTTGGACTGTGACTTTGCTTTGAGACTATTCTGTTGATCCCTCTCTCCTTCCCCTGCCTGGTTTAACATCAAGATGCATTTATGGGACACATGAATTATTAAACAATATTCCGCGTATTTACTTCCATAAACGCCAGTGCAACTCGCACCCAATTAATGACCCACTTTCCTGAAGTAGCATCATTTAAAAACGCCACCACCCTGCGTGTATTCTTGTGTGGCTGGAGTCTGGTTGCAGGGCCTCTGGGATGCTCAGGGTGGAGTTTTTGGTCCGCCGGATTCTCCCACACTGAGCCAAACTAGAGCTCACTCTGTTAGGATAATCTAGATGACGCACTCATAGTCTCCCTGATTAGAGGGCTGCGCGGCGACCCGCAGGGAGTCGCAGATGGTGAGATTCACGATGAGCCCACTGACTGAGCGCCACTCCTCTCCATCTCTCTGCAGAGGAGCACCGTAGGTTATCAAGTCTGCACAGCATGGCACTCTAAAGCTCCTCCGTTGTCTCTCTCTGCTCCTTCCTACCAGGTTCAGCAACTCATGAAGGCGGCCAGAAGCGGAACAAAGGACGGGCTTGAAAAGACCAAGATAGCCGTCATGCGAAAAGTTAACTTCCTGCAGAGAAAGGATCAACCGGGTAATGCGGGTGAAGTCTGACCACGTTGTTAACGTTGGTCAGCTGGATCTTTTTGGATGAAAGAGTTCTACTATACTGGATAATGGGGATTGCTTATGAAGTCTTGATTTTTACTCCTTACACTTTCAATAGGCAGTTGCTTGTGTGCAATGTCAGGCAAGCCAAAGTAGCGTTCAAGGCTGATGGAGTAGAAAGTCTTACTTTTTCTTTATGCAAATCCCCTCAGGGTGAAATGAAAGAACTGTGAAGAGAAAAGATCTCACTGATTATAACTATAATACATAAAACAGATAGGCTTTCTCAGTTTTAAGACAAGCTATGTGGTCGAGTAAATTTTTTGAAGTGCAAGAATGAAAAGGATGAGGCAATTCATGCGGTACACGATGGGTTCCTTTATAGGAGCCCTTGCCAAACAATAGTCAGAGATTACCATCCATTAATGCAGCTCTACAAACCATATACCAGACCTACGCCTCAAAGAAATCTCAGAGCCATCACAAAGAGGTAAAGAGGCCAGTGCTGCTATTTTTAGGTGTTGATGGGGTGGGGGAGAATCTGCACGGCATTATATTTATTTTCCCACCAATCCCTCTGTTATCATTCCAAAGACTTTAATTGGAACGGTGGAAGGAAGCTTCTGGTATCTGTGTCTTTATGTTACGGGTGAAGTGGGATTTTTTTTGACTGCCGAATGTCTTTGTGCCAGTGCGGAAATGAGAATGTGTTGGATGGTGTTTTTGCAGATACACTTCTGTGTGCTTCTCTTACTCAAACAGTGATACAGTATTGTTTTGAAAGTTATTTCCTTTTTTCCGAAGGCTTCTCTCTCTCTCTCTCTCTCTCTCTCTCTCTCTCTCTCTCTCTCCATGTCACCCTGATTCTTTTCTCTTTGCCTCCCCCTCTCTCTCTGTTTTCCTTGTTTCAAAAGTCAGCATTCTTGTTCATGTTTTCAGCTCCAGTGAGTCACTCTCTCTCTCTCTCTCTCTCTGCCTCTTCCTGTTCCTCAACACCTCTTTCTCTCTCGCTCTGTCTCTTTCTCAGAAAGTATAGAAACCTCTTCATATTTTCGAGGTAATAAACTTGGTGTGTCGCAATGTGTCTCTAGCTGCAGTGAGATCTGGAGGGTGCCTTTCTGTTTTTCCCTGTCTGGTTTATTTTTCTCACACACACATGCACTCTTTTTCTTATTTTGTACCTTTCTGTATGTTTGTCCTTTATTCCTGAATGTGTGCAGAGGAGGAAGATGATGCAGGATACCTGGATGTGGCCGTGCCAGACGTTAAGCATCCTCCCCCACAGCTGAGCCCAATGCCCGAGGGGCTCACCAGCCACCAGGTGCACCTCACGATTTAACAAGCGCTCTTTCCTAAATGATTTTAACCCAAGAGCTCTAACATCAAGCATTCATGTGAACCCATTGTGTCCCCAACAGCCTTAAGATCAGGCTCTAAGCTGACATGTTAAGAATGATTTGCCAGTCACGTGCTATTTTTACCACTTAACGCTTGCAAAATCTTAAAGCATGTAAAAACAAAAATGCAAATGATGACATTACTGAGCTGGACCACAGTGTCCTCCCGTATTTCCAGCGCAGCTTTGTACCTTGAATAGCATAGCAGTTAAATTGCGGAGAAAGCGACTGTAGACTGCTAACTGCACCGTTCTCATTAGGTGTGGTAACGCTATCCAGTTTCATGAAATTGCAGAGTGAAACATTTGTATTGATTGACACCACTCATTTCTACACATCTATATGCTAGGGCTGCGCGATTTGGAAAAAACTAATATAAATGCAATTATTTTTAACTGCCATATGATTCGCGATATTAGAGGGAATGAACATTCCTGAAACATTAACTTATCATGAAAAATATATTCAAATTATCAGGAAGATCTGTACCAAACAAGGATTTAAAAAAAAAAAAAGATTCTGTAAAATAACATTTGTAGGCCTGGAACTTCTCGACAACACCATAATAGGATTATGATTAAAATCACCTTTTATGAATTGGGACTAGAACCGACAACACTTCAGTTACCAAGCCAAGTCCCTACGGACTTAACTGTTGCAGCGCGAATAATAAATACTTCCAGTATTATATTTTCACACATTTTATAATTACAAATGATTGTGCTTACTGCGATTTTGACATTGCACTAGACCATGTTGCTATTTCAAAAACAAATGTAATTTTGCAGCTCTCTTTGAATCAGATCTTCGATGGGGGCCTTGTTCAAACAGACCTACTGTTCTTTGAGTCTTTTTCCTCCCGTGACAAACACATGATTATTGTTCAATCATCAACCTGCGGCGTGCCTAACTGTGATCACAGTGCACGCTGCCGCCCCATCATGTCCTCTTAGCTCTGCGTTTCCTGACTGGTCTGTTGTCTGCACAGGTTGTCAGACGCCATATCCTGAGCTCCATCATCCAGAGCGAGCGCAGCTACCTGGAGTCTCTCCGGAGGATCGTGCAGGTGAGCTGCTTAGTCCCTGTTGTACTCCACTGCCACATGCAATAACTTCACCATTTAGCCATTATGAATAACACCGGAAAGAGAAGCAGTGATATCCATCAAATTACAGAGGCGTCTCAGCATAAGTAGTCCTGATGAAAACAGCCGCCCTCATTTCTGTGGCGTGGAGATGACGCTAAGAGAGAAAGACTGTAAGGCAGGATGGGATGCAGCCTCTATCTCTCTTTTTAGTGGGGTCTTGTTATCTCCTCATCACAGAAAAATAGGAGCAGCCTACTGAAATGGAATCAGCAGCTATCAACAGTTTCCTTATGTCCTGTAAAGCCTTCCACTGTCGGAATGTAATGAGCTACCTTTGTTGTGGGGTGACATGATTGCGCGTGATGCTTTGGAGGTTTAGCTCGTTTGAAATCTCTCTAGTTATTCAGGGAGTCCAGCTGAATGCTAAACGTAGTGTCCCCAGACTGATAACATATACAAGATGAAAGGCCACAAGCACAATTAGACTTTGTATTATTGCAGTAAAACAGATTGCACATCTCATGTTAATTCTTCTGTCGATGATTCATTTGCTTTGATGGATTTGCGGAGAAAGAACTTGTAATGAAAATTAACACCACAATTGCTTTAAAAGAGTATTTTTCATCTTTTACATTTAGCTTGTTCTTAATATCTATACTTTGGTATGTTTCAAGCAAGCCATGTTTTCTGCCTCCCACAGAGAATCTTGTCCACAAACAGCCTGACAACGGATTTCTGTCGGCCATGCTAATACTCCCATGCGTTCTGACTGAAGAATCAATCAGGGCCTCTTTTACCAGGTTGCTTTTGCATCTGTCACTCTGCTGGGAGCTTCCTGTCGCCATTATTATTTTGGCTTTTATGATTACAAGTCACCTTGAGTTGTGAACATGTTTGCACACGTCAAATGTTTTGCAGGCGACTCCTTTAGATTGAAGGCACCATGACTACATTTCCTAATTTCCGCCTGATTCACAGGATTTGTTTCTGCTACCTATCAGTTGTCTATTTATGCTACTATAGGAAGAGATGTAAAGGAAGGTGGGATGCTGATTTCTCTTAAAGCCCCTCCACCAAACACATACATGTACATATCAACAACCAATTTCTTCTCTCAATCCCACCAGGAATACCAGAGACCGTTGATGGAAGCCGACCCACGCATCCTGAGCTCGAGAAAGATCCGGCCTATATTTTTCAGAATGAGGGAGATCACACAGTGCCACTCCATGTTTCAGATTGCTCTGGCGTCACGTGTCGCCGAGTGGGACAGCTGTGAGAAAATCGGGGACTTATTTGTTGCCTCGGTAGGTGTCCTGCATGTGCATGTTTTTTGTATGTTTCTCCATATTTGTGAACTAGGAGTGAGACTCATACAGCGTGTGTATACATTGTTTTTGTTTCAGTCTTAACATGCAATCAATAACATGCATGCTGGGTAAAGAAACTCCTTTTTTTCTGTATAACACAATATCTGCTCCCACGGTTGTAATGAGCTGCAGGCTTAAGGTTGAGCAAACAGGGGTAGCTTACTCCCAAACGCAGAATCAATTACACATGTGATGAATATCTCCACTGCATCCAAACCACTCCGGGATATGTGTTTAAACATTTTGGCACTACAATAATAGTGTTCAGTGTGAGTTTTCTGTAGCGAGTCTGCAGTGTGCTCATCCATAAGGCCTGCTCATTATTTGCCTATTAGAGGAACCCTTTTTTTCTCTGCTGGACATTATAGAGCTGTTTCATTGATATCCCCATTATTAAATAAGAGCACACTGGAAATGGAAAGTGCTGGAACTCCCTTTATTGAGCTTATTGTTGCAATGTATGTACCTGCAAAGTAATATGTTGTAGTAATACCGAGAGGCAGGATCCTGAAGGAGGCTGCGAGCAAAGAGGGTTAATTCCTTCATGCAATGTGCTAATCCCCCATCACTCCTAAAACTGTCACTATCGGCTGCCTGGTGTGAGTTTAATTGAGGAGAGAGAATAAATGTCTACTGCAAATCCGACACACCCCCACACACACACACACACACACACACACACACACACAGCGTCGCACTCGGTCACCTCATTCCTCTTTGCCCAGCCTCTTAAATGGCTCGTGAAGGGTGTTGTGGTAACTGGAATGGTAAACAAAGCATTTTTTGTTGTTAAAAGCACTATACTTAAAGGGCTATTTTCTTGCCTCTCTTTAGAATGAAATTACCTATAGGTCGCCCTGAAAACATTATGGTTAGCAAAATATTCAAGATGTCAAAAGAAATGACATGACTGTGTTTGTGGATGACAAAATAAGACATGGCAGTACCCTCTCATTGTTACGCTGTTGTTAATAATTCAGATAATCATCTTGTTTTGTTTCCGCAGTTTTCCAAGTCCATGGTGCTTGATGTATACAGTGATTACGTGAACAACTTCACCAACGCCATGGCTCTCATCAAAAAGGCCTGCTTGTCCAAACCGGCTTTTCTTGAATTCTTAAAGGTGAGATTTTCTTTGTTATTTTTGCTTTCTGAATCTTAACGTTACCCAATTGGTTTGTAGCTCCTCTATTTGTTATTTGTTGTAGTATTGATCTATGGTCGCCAACATGTGCCAAACGCGCTACACGGACCAAATACATTTTCGTTCTGCAGTTTCAAAAACGATGCAAATATTTAAACACAAATGTGCCAAAACACATGCAAATAAAGAAACATCTTCACCAACTTGACAAAACGTGCACAACGTTTACTAAAAGCAGTGTATAAACGAAACTACAAATACAAAACTCTGCAAGTAGCTCAAAACATGACGCAAAGCAGGAAATTAAAAGGTGATGCATACAGCTAGGACCTGAGCGCAAGTTGATGAAAAGGGATTTTAAAGTTGGTCAACTGTCACTGGAAACTAACCTTAAATGTATGTTTTATTGGCTTATTTTAGAATGTGATTACATGATTCCTTCCAATATTATTGCAGATCTGCTGTAAGCTAGCTAGCTAACGTAGCCAACCTAGTCATTTCAAATATACTGACAAATCACTCACAATTGTAAAACATGCCAATGGTGACAGCCTGCCAACAAGCTGTGGGCATCACTTTAGTGTCCCTGTTTCAGCATTTTGCAGCCTGTTTAATTTTTGTTTGCAGCGTTTTGTTGATATAAGGCTTTTAGTTAACGCTGCGCATGTTTTGTGAAGTTGGTGAATGTTTTATAAATGCGGTTTCTTAATTTGCATGTGTTTTGGCACATTTGTGTTTATATATTTGCATGGTTTCTTAAGTTGCAGTGCGTTTTTCCTACTCGGAGTGTTTTTGGCCAGTGTAGCGTGTTTACACCTGTCTGCCACCGTACTGTGCAGATATTGAAACTAGCAAAGCCCCATAGCTAAATATTTCAATAATATACACCACTAGGTATTTGTATATAATAATATGTTTTTTCACACAAAATAGTAGTTTTGTGCTCATAGTATGTCAACTACAGCAGCAATTTGTCTGAAGCACTGTATAACCGACTGTGGTAGATATTACACTGACATATCCCAAGTGTCCATATTCCAGCTATTATAAGAGGTTTACTCTCAGAATATGATACTTCTTGGTATGTTTTGTAGGCTGCTCTTTGCACATTTAAAAAAAAGTATATCTTCAAAAGCTATCAAGAGTTTCATAATAAAAGATGGAGAAATCTTCAAATGAATGAATTCCATTGAGGCTGGTTAACAAAAAGAAGAAAATTGCAACCCCTTTAGTTCATTTAGTAGTTATGTGAAATGCAATTTGACGACTTTCCAGAACCAGACAATCATGATCGGTTATACTTTTACGTTTTTCAGATACTGTATTAATTAGCGATCATGAACAAAGCAAAAAAGAGCCTCGCTTCACGGAGAGTGCCAAGGAATTATTTAAATGTGCTGAGTTTAACAATTCCCTGTGCGCTCCGCTTTCATGCATGAGTGTGACCTGTATCATCGAGCAGTAATGCTGATTTACAGAAGCAGATCCCACAGCTGACAGCCCTGCATGTTACATCCTGACCACACGTGTGCCTGCTTTCTTTTAAAAGGTTTCCATGTCCCTCCTGCTGCCTGTTGGAGATCTAACTGTCAGTGTGAAGATGAACAAAATAATAACGTGGCTAGACACGCACTGAATCAATCACAGACTTCATTACCTTGCTTTTAAAACATTGCGGAGGCACTGAGTGCATGCACATGGCCATGAACACGCAGGGCAAATCGACAGGTATAGGGGCCATTACTTTAAGCGCTTAAAGGAAATACAATGTAATATGAGGACTGCATCTAGTGAGTTTGGTGTAAATCTTTAAAAAAAAAAGAGGAATACCTTAAGAAATCTCATCCTCTGGATCAATTCTACAATTGTTCAAGCACATACATTCTCTTTTTTGATACATTGATAAACAATAAAAAAAAACTGCAAATCAGACAATTCAAAAAATCTCAAAAGGTCATTGTCTTCAAAACCACTACTGCATAATAAATTCTCATAAAAATAATATGATAATGAAGTGGGCATAGAGTTTGGTTATGTACTAGCAATTGTAGCAAACACGTTTTTCAGCCTGAAAATCATGAAACCAAAAGTGGCATTAATCGTGTTTTTCCAAACAGTGTAGTGTAGCATTATCCAGTTCAGTGGTGAGAGGCAGTGTGGAGGCGGCTGTTGCTACGATGACAGGACTTATTAATAAACTGGCTGGAAGTGTCATGGGTCTAATCTAGTTCACATCAGCTGTGAAGGGAAGGGTCTGTTTGACGGGTCCAATGACATACTAAGTCTTGTCCTTTTCCCTTTTCCTTCACATCAAAAGTAGGTGCCAACCAACATTAGCACAAGTGGCAGTTCCATCAGTTCCAGCATACCAGTAAAAGCTGATGCTTTCTGCTATGCTGATAAGGTTGCCTGGCAACAAATATGCATGTGTGTTCAGTAAGGTAGCTGACCGAGCCGTAGAGGTTCTGATTCATATATCACAACAAGATGTATGTCCATTGAATTATACTCTGCCCAGTAAGAGTTAAAAGACTCTGTAAATATAGTATAATAGTCACTAACAAATCCAATCCGTTTTCTGTATTGACGAAAACAAGTCACAGCATGCTCTATTTCACACATGTTTCACTCTCTAATGGGATCTTAAAGCTTGACCACTCTACGCTGCAGAGCGGCTTCCTGAAATGTGCAGCTACCTGCTCAGCCAGTCAGCTCTAATCTGTTGCAATGGTACTAGAATCCACTTTCATTCAGTAACCGTAAGAAAAACATGACATTGAAATGACCTGTGGTTAAAGGAAACCACTTTTCCACCTTGCGCTTTTTGGTGCTGCTCCACCTGCCGAGCATACCACAGTCCGGATCAGGAGGCTCTTTGCCTGTTTGGACTGCAGCTTGCTTACCTCAGAAAGTGGTTACATTAAAAAACGTTCTTGTTTCATTACTAATGAAGCAAACTTCAGCCTACTCTCCAGATGACATTAGAGGATGAGGTGTGGGGGCATGAGTCTCTGAAGAAATCTACCGGAGCGTTATTCATTTGTCCAAAAATGTGGACCGGAAATGAATCTGATTAAAACCTGAAGTGCACAGAGCGCCCTAATTGACCAGATAATAATAATAATAATAATCTAAAAAACATCAGCCTGTACAGACCCACTGGCAGCAGCATGACTCGCAGGCAATTAACAAGCAGCTGCAGTGGAAAACAGTCATTTTACTGCGCACCTCTCGTCTTTCTCCTGTCTATATTATAAACAACCATGTTATTAAACTTATAACAAGTCCACTCTGATTCATGTAATCATCAGATATATTTTTTCGGTGGTGGTGCGGTCATCTTTCAAACAGGTTGTGTGTTTGATCCCAGCCAATGCAGTCAACATGTCGATGTATCCTTGGGCAAGGTACTTAACCCCAAGTTGCTCCCAATGGGTCTGGGAATGTGTGTGACTGTTAGCTTCCTTGAGCAAGTGGATGTGAAGTGCTTGTAGGGATCGTAAAGACTGGATAAAGCGCTATGTAAAAGCAGTTAATTGTACGTTTCCATTTATCCAAAATGAAAAGACTCTACCTGAGCCAATTAGCGTGAGTGATTTTCAACCAGCCAGTCTCTGTTTCTAACTATAGGAACCTATGAAACCCCTGAAGACCTCATATTCTTCAGAGTTTCCTCAGCTCTCATGCGAGGAACCTTGTGGCGGCTTTGCCCTATCCACTTCCCTACCTAACCCCAAGCTGTCAGGTCACCTTCTGGCTGGTTACATCAAATAACCCATGATTCTTTGCGTTCACTTTGGTGTTTCCTACTGGTGATTATAACCGTCTAGACTTCTCTTTCAACTTATAGAATTCAGCTCATGTCCTGAGAGATCAGTCAAGTGAACAACTGATGCATTGATATGATCCCAGGCAGTGTTATGGTTTTATACTGTGCATTTTAGACAGGTTTCACTGAACACGACAGCCCTTCATAAGAGATATAGAGAGGTTCTCCTTAAAACCCCCCTCAGCCTCAACTGCCTCTCTAACTGAGACCACTCAACCATTTTCAGTGCATGAAGCAGGAAAGAGCCCATCTCCATTGACACCTTGACCCTCTCAGGTGCCATGTCAATATCTGGTATGGTTATGCTTCTGTCCAGTTGCTGAGCATTGGATCTTAAGACTAGAATTAAATCTGTGAGACCACTGCCTTCCTGTCCTCACCTGTGATTTCATAGGGTTAGGTTGATTTTTCGCGATTTGTGTATAAGATATATTGCTATAGCAAGGGGTACCACATAGGGCACATCTCAAGTAAAGTAAAATATTTCACTGTCAATTAAAAAGTAGTCTTCTGTCATACTGTATCAACCAAATAAACCCAATGGCTAACTTGGCAACGAAAGACGGGCTAATCAACAACTTAAAAGTTGTTCAGAATAAACCGGCTATCTGTCTTTTATCTATCTCACTGGCATTTGGCATGCAAATAATTTTAGAAGGATTGTTTTGACTTTTTAGTTTGTCCACCATTGGGAATCTGGTGGTCCTGTTTTTTTGTGTTTTCACCTGCCTGTGTTCAATTTGTGTAAAGTCAGTCAAGCTATTCACAGGTGGAGCATCTAATTTCTGCATGCTGTGAGTTTACAAGTTTCTGAATCAAAGGTTTACTAGTTAGACACATTTACTCATAAGGTAGTGATATGCAAAAATTACCAAACTAATATTTTTGAACAAATCTTTGTAGTGTCCGCTACTTGGCAGGTAACACACTGATACTTTGACAAACACACAGACAGCCTGGCTTTCATCTCCACTGGCATTTTGTCAGGAACACATATTCACACAATACTGGGCTGTAAACCATTCTAGTTAATTTCAACTTGGATTGGAGGAATTAAAAAGTGTATACACCTGCAGAAGTTTTTTTTGGAAATAGCATATTAAACCACACAGAAATCCAACAGTCTAGAACAGTAATAATTTAAATACATATAAGCATATCCGCTCACAGTAGGTCATCTAAAAAATATGCATGACTATATGAATATCATAGAGTAATGAATGCCATATTATGCAAAAAGTGTCATAACTCAAAAGGTTCAATACATGTGAAAAGAGTCTGTCTGCACACAAACTATTATAGCGCCAGTACAATGGGGAATGTCATTTCACCCTACAAGGTAATGTACATGTCAGTTTGAGTACTCAATAAGTGGTTGAGCCTTTAGAGCCTGTCAAAGGGCTCCACATGCTAAGTGCTAAGGTTATTAAATGCAAATGTAACCACCGATTTCTCTTTTAATGTCCAGAACAACAACGCAGTATCTGAAGTTCCTGTGCTTGGCTGGTATTCATCATTCATTTCATGTAGTTGGTAATATACAGCCTTTGATGGTTGAATACAATAGTCAAATATAAAGAAAATACTTAAAGAGGCTCTATTATACTTTTTGGGGTTTTCCTTTTCTTGAAGTGTGTTGTATATGTTGTGTGCATCTGCTAAGGCTAACCCAAAGTTGGATCCCATTATAGTCCTTTGTTTACTTCAGTAACATAGTTACATCACTATGTAACACTCACGCTAGCGCTCAAACACAATGTACGTGGTTAAGGGGAGGGACATTTCAGAAAAATCTCTAAGCGGTTGACCAATCACAACAGAGCCGGCCAGCTAAGCAATCAGAGCAGACTGGGCTCTGGTTTCAGACAGAAGGTGAAAAGAGGTGCTGCAGCACAGGCAGTATGAGAAAAATAAAGAACTTCTCAACAAAATATACACATATATATTTATATTCTACATGCATCAACTCAAATGGGCAAAAACTAGAGAACAATTAGTATGCTTCAAGTATACACAAGTTTGTATGTAATATAGTGCTCTGTTTCACAGATGTTCTCAGATCTCTAGAGTTTCACTAAGAGTTGATCTTATCCAACCTTAACAAGCGCACCATCTATTAAATGTGCCCTCTTATTTGCCTTTTTCCCACTGATGATAACATTGTTGTACAGACGTGACGCTGCCCCGAAATGATCTTGGCCTGACCTACGCCCACGATAATACTTTAGACATAACACACTCAAAAAATATCCTCTTTCATGCCGTGATGTTCATACCTTATTCACCCACGCAGACGCCTACAAAAGGTCTATAGAGGACTCACACAAGCTCCTCTTAAAGTAAGAATGGCGTGGTTTCCTCTTAATAGCCTTTCTGTGCTTGAATATTTTTCCAACTGCATGTTTCTTCTTTCTCTTTTTGTCATCAGAAGAAGCAGGCATGCAGTGTTGACCGGATCACTCTGTATGGACTCATGGTTAAACCCATTCAACGCTTCCCTCAGTTCATACTGCTACTGCAGGTAAACAAATGTTTGGTTATTAAAGCGCTATTTCATTTGTTTTAATGTTACTACTTTTCTTGTTGGGGTTTTCCCTTTCCTGTAGTGTGATATTCAGTTTTGTGTGCATGTGAATGGTCTGCAAAGGCTAAAAAAATCCCAAAGTTCCCCCCAGAGGGAGTTTCTGTCCCACACAGCGTTTCAGGCAGGGGGGGGGGGTGGCTGCCTGAAACGCCTCCATTGGACTCCTTCGTTTACTTCTGTAACAAAGTAACATCACTGTGTAGCACTCACGCTTCTATTCGCTAGCGCCAACACATTTTACGGGATTTGGGGTCGAGAAATGTTTGGGCAATCACATCAGAGCCGGCTAGCTAACCAATCTGGGCTCTGGTTTCAGACAGAGGGTGAAAAGAGGTGCTGCAGCAAAGGCAGCATGAGAGAAATAAATACCTTTTTGAACATTAAAGCAAGTAAACATGCCCCAGTAGACATTACAAATACAAATATAAACCTGGAAATGAGCAGAATAGGGCAACTTGGATTAGCAAGCACCCTCAACATGAGAAATGAGGCGGAATAAAGATACAGCAGCTGATACACTAATAAAGCTGCGAGGTGACACATTTAAACTTTTCCAAATTTCACAAAGTTGCACATACTTTTACACTGGGGTTATCAAGTGCTAAAAAAGTAGCTAGCCACATCAGTTTTTCATATTGCTGGCTTTACATCCCGACCCCTTCATTTTCCATTCTGAGCAAAGATTTGGTTTGAGCTTCACTCGCTGGATCTGCAGAAGCTCATTTCATCCCTCAGTAGGCATTGATTATCCATGAATTCAAAAGATAAGTTATGAATGCGAATCAGGCGTTTTCTTCCTAGCCCTAAATTCACTACTCCAAAATAGTAAGTGTATATTAAATCATACATTACAGGGAACCAGCGCTTAAAGCACTGAGGTGCGTCTGAGATGCATATCAACACAACAGCAGGCTTTCACCGGGTCGTTGATACAGCACATAGACATGCGAGCCACAAAGACTACGCTTAGACTTAGTTTGTTTTAGCCAACACTGCTCACAAAAGGGCAGAAGTTGCAATACAACAAGCTTTACACTGGAAAGAAAGTGTGTTGTACACAGTTAGATCCTCTGAGTATTTGACTTTGGCAAAGTTTGGAAAGATATTAAACATTCTAATCAAAGTGGGTTGACTTTGCAAACTTCCAAAAAAGTCAAAACATTTCCTCAATTCAATTTTTCACGGCATCAGAGGTGGGAGAAGTATTTAGATCTTGTACTTGAGTAGAAGTAGAAGTACCAGAGTGTAGGAATTATCGGTTACAAGTAAAAGTCTTGCATTCAAAATGATACTCTATTAAAATTACAAAAGTATTTCTGTCAAAATATACTTAAAGTACCACAAGTAAAAGTACTCATTATGCAGATTGGTCCATTCCAGAATAATATCTATGACATGTTCTGATTATAATTATTGATGCATTGAAGTGTTATCAAAGCTGGTGCAGCTAGTTTGAAAGACTTTGTAAACTGCAGGGAATTTACTCCAGGTGTTACTAAAGTGTGGTGGAGTAAAAGTACACGATTTACATCTGAATTGTAGTGGAATAGATGTACAAAGTAGCATAAGATATAAATACTCAAGTAAAGTACAAGTATAGTTTATATTATTAGTAAATGTACTTAGTTACTACTTGCAAGGCAATGAAAACACTTTTTACTTGAACACATGATTTTGTCACAGTTCATTATATTGCAGTACACTGAAGATATTATTAAATCAAACACAGACACTGATTTTTATTTTAAACTTGCAGTGGCTTAACTTAAAACTTTCCCTGTGACCTTTTCCCAGGACATGCTGAAGAACACTCCGAAGGGCCACGTGGACCGCCTGCCCCTGCAGCTCGCTCTCACAGAGCTGGAGATGCTGGCGGAGAAGCTGAATGAACAGAAACGAGTCGCCGACCAGATTGCAGAGACTCAACAACTAGCCCGCAGCGTCAGTGATCGCCTGCTCAGTAAGGTGACTGGACACACACTCCCTTGTGCACGTACACACTTGCACATACTGTATGCCCCAATCAAATGGACTGTGAGTCTGAGCCCTCTGGTTGTTATCACCGTGAGCCAAACACCTTTACATTTAACTAGTATATAGCAATCGCTTATATCACTTTCCCGCACATTAATCTAGTGTGGCATTTTTGTTTAGAGAAATGATCTCCCAGAAATGATGCCCATTATCATTCCTAAACAGTACCAACTGCAATGGCGGAGGCGTTGCTTCTCCATTACCACACTGAAATTACATTCCTGCCGCTGCAAATCTGAACAAATGCTGCTCTGAATAAGAAGAATTAGGGGGTAAATGAGACATTTAATTGGAAACTGTAAGAGAGCTATCTCTTTCACCCTGTCACTCTTTCCTCCTCTCTCCACTTTCCCCTCTCTTGCACTCCCTTTGCTCACTTTCTCCCTCCACTTATATGCTCCTCTTCTCTCGTTCTCCAGCGTTACCACATCTTCCTCGCTCTTCCTCTCCTTCTCTTGAACCTTTTCCCCTCTTTATTTCTCTCTATCAGCCGTTGCTTTCCAGGACTCCGAGATGAGCTGATTCGGCCAAATCTCCTCCACTCCACACAGAATTCCATTTGCTGCGGTGACACAGCAGAATTCCAATAGGAAACGGTCTCCTCTATTGCCCCCATAAGCATCCAATGAAATATTCATTCTTTGTCTCAAAGTATCTAAGTTGGCAGAATAGGACGGATAACAGTGTGAGTGAGGATTGGTTTCACACACACTCCCACACACACATGTGCAGTGCCCTCTGTGCCTATTGACGCTTGAAGACTTTAAGGGTGTATTCTTATTGCAGCCCACCTCTTCAGGGAGCTGTTCGCTTTGTGGCCATCAAACGGCACTCGTACTCGGACTAATGACTCATTTTGTGTGCAATCCGAGCCGCAGCTACAGATGACCTGCGGATAGGACATCCTCCCTCTTTAAAATGTGGTCACATGAGTTACTGCACTGCAGGTTGTAGATCGGACACAGCAGAAAGAATCATTATTTGCTAAGAAATGTGTGCCTTTTGAACAAACATCAAAGTATCAGGATGTGAACTCCATATTTGGACTTAACCCACTGCTTTCAGTATAGACTTTGATGAGCCTGCCTTAGATTGAAGCAGTATGCATAACAGTATTGATTAACAAGTCATAAAAGAAGCTGGACCAAAGTGATAAAAGAAAGCTTTCTGTTGCTATTTCTCTTTGCCAAACATATGGATGACTGGAAAGCACAGCGTCTGCCAACATACTGTAGCATAAGCTGCGTCTGTTACGGATCGATCAAGTGTGTGTGATTGAGTGTTAAGGTGTGCATGCAGCAAACTGTTCATGCGTGTCTATCCATGTGTAGTTTCCTCATTGTGGTGGAAAGGATTGTGTGTCCCCGTGCTCAAACGCTAAGCCAGGTTAGACTGTGGTGGTAGTATAGGGGATAGCGTGGTGCAGAGAAAAAGACAGAATGATCTAAAGGACGTGTTAAAAGTATTTAGGACCAAAAAACAGTCTGGCAGCCTCTGTTGCATCCTTAAAGTAAGTCTTTAGGTCCCTTTCATTACATGTGTGCAGCTCAGAGATACTGCATGCTTGCTTCAACTAAGTTTGCTGACACTAGTGTGTGTGTGTGTGTGTGTGTGTGTGTGTGTGTGTGTGTGTGTGTGTGTGTGTGTGTGCATTAAAATGACCTTCGGCGGCATGAAAGTGTAACTAATCCCTGATGAGACGTTGCTTCCTCCAAGGCTGACTGTGTCCTCCACACGCTGAACTCTGGAGGACTGGCTCTTTGTGCCACTGTCTCCTCCGACTCTGATCTGATTGCTGTGTCCCTTTTTAGCAACTGAACTCTGAGCAGGGGTCACTGGTCCTTTGTGAGACGCTCATCGAGACTGTGTACGGCGAGCGGGGACAAGTCCTGAAGTCGAAGGAGAGAAAGGTCTTCCTCTTTGATGATGTGCTCATCTGCGCCAACATAAATGTCAAGTAAGTCCCTCATGTAGAACAAGACGAGCTAAATGCCCTCAATGTGTTCAAAGATGCTCTGCTAATGCGTTCATAATGCGCAGCTCCAGCATGAAGTTGTGTGTAAGTTAGGAAATGACAGTCTGCTAAACTGCACAGTTAGGATAAATAGCTATTAGCTGGTGCAGGGCTCTAAAGTGACACCCTAGGTTTTTGCACAGGAGAGAGAAATAGCTGCTAGCGCATTCAAGCACTATCTGCACTCGCAGGAGCCTTATCAGCTTTAAACAAATGGTAGGATGCCTAACTACAGCTACAGGAGTCTTGGATTACTGACATAAAACATTTTTGGGTTTCCTTCCAATTTATCTTCTGTGACAGCACCATTGATCACATCGCTCTCCAACTCTCTCGGCCTAGAAGTAAACAGGAAAAGCTCCTGTCAGGGAAGTCGCTTAAAGCCCTCTTGTTCAGCCTTCAAAGTAATTATCGCTCTACGTCTCATTCAACTCAAGTGTCCCGAAGTTGACTTTGTCTGCCCTCCAGGATCTTGACAAACCGATCACAATGTTGATTGTCTCCTCGATTACTGGAATACATGAATAACAATGAACTCCTCCTCACAGCTGGGGGTACAGTTTATGCAGGGAACATGGCTTGATCGCACTGATTCTGATTCTCACTCCAGATTCCTCTTCCTGACATTTCTCGTCGCGGGATCGGGAGGGGAGATTCCCTCAAGTTATTTTTCTTTCTAAACTCCCTTTTCTAATTTGTATTTATCTCCACCAGGGGGCCCCCAGATATCAGCAGCTTGGTCCCAGTGGGGCCCAAGTACACCATGAAGTGGAGCGCCCCCCTGCAGCAGGTGCAGGTGGTGGAGGTGGGGCAGGAGGGCTCTCAAAGCAAAGACACCTTCTTCCAGCAGAGCGGGGCCAAGCGTCCAGGTGGAGCCTGCACTTCAGGTAAAAAAACTATTAGTATCCGTTTTATTACCAAGTAGGTTTACACACTGAGTAAGAGGACTTTGCTTTGGTACCAAGTAGGGATGGGAATTTGAAAGCAAATGTATATTAGAATATTCAACCCCCAAAAAAACGGTTAACCAATCAACCGAAATGTACATATCCTATAAAAAAATAAATAAACGTGGGAAAAAAAATTACAAAAAAAAAAAACCTGAATAATTTCGAATATTCGATTAATCGTTCCCATCCCTTGTATCAAGGTGCATGCAAAGACACAGAAAGAGGAATACGTAGCAACAAATAGTACTCTTATAACATATTTTTTAAAAACAATTGAAGACTGTTGTAATAAATAAAAATAAGGACAATATATACACAAAACATACATATTTGAGAAACTGAGTACCGTAAAAATATTACAATTATTATATTCAAAGTGGAGAACTGTGCAAATAAAAATAAAAATTGTGTGGAGCAGAAATGTGCAACATGTTCAAGGGTACCGCAGGATTTAGAATATTAAAAAGAACAACATATTGTTCGCATGATGTGTATGTTATACATAATGTTATGGGGGTGGGTTTGGGTCAGTGTGATTCTCGATTTGCTCATTCTGAATGTGATGCCTGCAACCCTATCCAAAACAGCTGGGACAAGGTCATGTCACCACTGTGTTACATCACCTTTCCTTTTAACAACACTCAATAAGCGTTTGGGAACGGAGGACAGTAATTGTTGAAGCTTTGTAGGTGGAATTCTCTCCCATTCTTGCTTGATGTAAGACTCCCGTTGCTCATCAGTCCAGGGTCTCGGTTGTCGTATTTTGCGCTTCATAATGCGCCACACATCTTCAATGGGAGACAGGACTGGACTGCAGGCAGGCCAGTCTAGGACCCGCACTATTTTACTACGAGGCCACACTGGTGTAACTTGCAGGAAGTGGCATTGTCTTGCTGAAATAAGCAGGGGATTCCCTGAAAAAGACGTAGATAAACCTAAGGTTTTATCATTTTGAACATTACATATCTTGTCTCTGTAGTGTATTCAATTGAATTTAGGTGCAAAAGGATTTGCAAGTCATTGTATTCTGTTTTTACGTTTTACCCAACTTCATTGGAATACGGGTTTGTATTTAATCATGGGTGTGATTCCTAGAGAGTTTTTGTGAGATTTGCCAGAATTCTTTTCAATTGCGCATTGAGCGAATACGTTTTGAAGAGACGTTACGCGAAACTCAGAAGAAACGCCAGGCTCGGAAGAAAATATCGATCTATAGATATATTCCTCCTGAAACTTAAAGAGGATTACTGAACAGATCAGGTAGCAGCAAGGCAAGTTTATTTATTTATTTATATAGCACCTTTCAACACAAGATGATACAAAGTGCTTTACAAAAATGAAAGAAAAATAAAAGCATTAAGAAATAGTGCAGCGAAAATAATGACCGCCTACCACTCTGTGCCGCACTCAGTCACACAGGTCAGCAGTCTGTGGTAGGAAGCTAGCTCCAGTCATTTTACCAGACTCTTGCTAAAGAATACAGAAATATATGTATGATAGTTTGTTGGAAAACATTTCCATTCAAACCAAATATTTAATTCTGCATAGTTTGTGTAAACAATTAAACCTAAGAAAATCAGTGTTATTAATATGCATAAGCTAACAGTTTCAATAGACATTATAATTACATCTTAACTAGCTCTTATCATTGCAGTAACATGTCCAGCATTGTCCCGCACAAACACACTCTTTGTCCCACATGTGGCGTGTTGGCACCTGGTCAACCTATCCCCCCCTCCCCAATGTGTCATCATTTTAATCTCATCACTTGGACCGACTTTTAGTCCCGGCCCCTCACTCTGACTCAGCAAGGCTAATCTGTTCTCTACGGAGGGGCTGGAGATGCATCCGTGTTGCTTGTCACTCTGATTGAGGATGTGTTTGTGAGGAGGATAGTGATGACGGTCGCTTGTTCCAATCTGCCTAGGGTGTTTTATCTTGGAGAGCGATGCGGGGGTGGAGATCCCCCTCGCCGCAGCATCCCCACAGTCTCATTTCACTCTCTGATAGACCACAAACACATCCAGAGTGGAGTCATCAATCTGCAGAGATGATTCCCTCCCTTTCCAGGCCCAATTAGAGAGCCAGTAACAGTAGATAGGAATCAATGGTTGAAAACACTAGTTCTCCCACCGACCCTCCCTACACTATGGTGTATACAGAGCTTGAGATCCCTGATAAATGTGCCATGGGAGAAGAGAGATACAAAAGCCTTATCAGGATGTAGTGGTACAGGCTGTTTTTTTTAAGTTGCAGAGCCATGACTCAAATATTAATGGTTGCTTTCTTCAGAGCTACCGGTGTCATGCTCAGCAAGCAGCAACTGTTATGGGAGCTGTTTCAGATTCTCTCCGGATTAAGTTTGGCTTTTTAACTTTCAGCTAGCGTATACTTGTAAACTCACAACTTTGCTGCAAGGTTTTGGGATCATTTAGGGTTAGCGCTAAATGCAGCAGTCTCCCTTCCTCTACCTGCATCTAGTTATTTATTTATTCATGATTCATTATCACAGTTCCAAAATAAAGCAGGAAACTGATGCATAGAGAGTTTATAAATATTGCACATTTTCAACAATTGTTCAATTGTTGTCAGCAGTTAAGCTCCAGTTTTGGTGTAGTGAAAAATATACATTTAAATACATTTCATGAATCTGAATTACATGTACATTTGAAAGCATTACATACCACAAAACATTTTCTTAATTTAGAGTAAATCTGCAAGAAATATGTACATCTTTAGTTGATGTTAGCTTAAACTCAACATCTGGTGTATCAGAATAAGAAAGACTTTAGGAAAACAAAAGAAACATTAGATACACATAAGTAATAAAAGTAATATGTCCAATAAAGATAACTTAAAAATATACAAATATGATAGAAACATAATAATAATAATAATAATGATAATACATTTGATTTATATAGTACACTTTAAAGACAAACGTCATCTCAAGGTGCTTCACAAAGCTGTAAGGAAAAATAAGTAAAAATATATCGAAAGGAGCATATTGGATAAAAAAATGGCAATATAAAAAAGAAAAGGTTTAGAGCATAAAAGGTTTAAAAATAAATAAAGTAAAGGACAGTCAGTAAAATGTGGTGTGGAACAGGTGGGTCTTGAGGCATTTCCTAAAAACTGAGAGTGATGCCGAGGTCCGTATGTTCTATGGAAGCTGACTCCACAGACGTGGACCCAGGGAGGAGAAAGCACGGTCTCCCATGCTGACCAGTTTTGTCCGCGGGACAGCCAGGAGATTGGAGCTGTCTGGCCTGAGTGTGCGTGAGGTATGGGAATGTTTGTTGGTTAGCAGTTCCTGTAGGTAGGTGGGGCCAGTGTGTTTGGCGTTGAAGACCATTATGAGGACTTTTTAGTTGATCCGGTGTGTTACAGGGAGCGAGTGGAGTGAGTGAAGGATGGGGGTGATGTGCTCTGATTTGCGTGTTTTTGTGAGTATCCAGGCGGCACAGTTTTGTAAGGAGTTAAATGCTTGACACTCCAAGGAAGTAAACAGTCTGATGGCCACAGACAGGAAGGACTTCCTGCGGCTCTCTGTGGTGCATCTTGGTGGATTGAGTCATTTACTGAAGCTGCTCTGTGCCTGACCAGCGTCTCATGGCGTGGGTGGCAGACAACATGTTCCGTACCCTGGACAGCATCCTCTTTACTGACACAGCCGTCAGACAGTCCAGCTCCCCCCCACACAACATCACTGGCCCTATGGATCACTTTGTTGAGTCTGTTGGCGTCTGCTTCCCAAGCAAACAACAGCACCAGGACAGCACTGGCAACCGAAGACCCATAGAACATCCTCAGCACTGTGCGGCAGATGCTGAGGGACCTCAACCTCCTCAGATAACAGAGGCTGGTTTGACCCTTCATGTCGAGGGCCTCAGTGATTTAACAGCAGTCAAGTTTATTGTCAAAATTTTAAAGGATTTAATATCTGTAAATATTGCTATTCCCCATGCTACTAGTTATTCTGTTACTGTCTTGTCTTTGAATATATCTGGAAAGAGACTCTGGAGCTAGACTGTTAATACATTTCAAAGCAAATTCGATAAAAACAAAAATGAGTAAACTCTCAAAGCTGAGTAGATTGTCTTTTTAGGACGTGACAGTGATGCCGCCCAACTGGCTTTTTATGCATGAGTATAGCCTTTTCAGTGCCTGAGTATATTAGGAAATGTTATACCCTTCAGTGCAGTTTTATTTTATACCTTTTCAACATTGCGGTCACTTCAATCACGTCTATCCAAACAACCTCCCTGAACATCTGTGGGACCCTTCCCTAAATGTTCATCCAGACAGACCGTCCCTTCTATTTATAGTTTCCTCTGTGATGTCATTCAGTGGGGCGTCGAAATCCTTTGCTCCCTCGGCGAGGCTCAAAATTGTGTCATTTTTCATCTTCTGCAGTCCCTGTGTCCTTCTTTTATTGAATAAAGCCAGCCTTTAGGGAAATGCAGGCCTGTCTTTCTCACTCTGACACTCTTTTGTCTATGCCTATGTCTCTCTTGTCCCTTTGTACATCTTTTTTTTAAAGCAGTGTGCCAGTTTACGCTCACACTGACTTACCCTCATTCTCCTTCAATTACATCTCCCTTATCGCTTCTCTTTGGACATGCTGTCGGATGTGCAGTTTCTTTTTTGTCAGATGTGTACCTGGGGCTGGCTTTGTATGAAGAAGTTAATGGTCTTATCAGACTTGTGTTGGTTCAGTACATTTAATTTCTGATGCTTTTACCCCAAGCAACTTACAAAAAGTGAATTAACCATAAACATAGAAACTCAGAACCAACACCAAACCATTGTAATTGCTGGTGCATTAGTTTCAATAGTTTTTTTTCTGAGTTGTGTTTATTTGCCAAGACACAAGGTCTATATGTAGACTTTTTGCTGTCCTAATGTCAATGGGAAGCATGTTTCACTATTCTGGAAAAAGGATAGCAACAAGTTATGATCTTGTTGACGTTCACTTTGGTCCAACACGAAAGGAGTAGCGAGCTTATTGGCCGATTCAGAGCAAAGTGCCCGCATGGTTTAACCATGTCCTTGATGAAGGGAGGACTAGATTACTTCACAGCACGGTAGGCCAATGCCAGTGTCTTGTAGCAATTCCATCCCAACCCCTGCAGTCAACATGTCAAAGTTTCTGTGGGCAAGATAAGTAACCCGAAGTTTCTCCTGATGGCATGGCAAGCAGTGTGTGAGTCATGCCATCAGGATGAATGGTTGTGAACGGATAAATGCTGACTTGTATATGTTAATCACTTTGAGGGTCGCAAAGACGGGACAAAGCGCTGTATACATGCAGTTTACCTGTTTACTTTGGCTGTGGATGAGACGAGGGTTTGGATGCAGGTGTAGAAGCTGCATTGTCTTTAAATCCACTGGCTAGCACCACTGGCACATCTTCTCTGCCGCTGACTTATTCCAGAGAAAGCGGGGCTGGACCCCTCTGGGCTCCGGCCGTCCACACCGGCGAGCTACGTGCCTGGCGCCCGATATGGATAGTCATGTCTGAGTGTGAAAACCATATCCTGCATCACCAATGGGATTACGCTGGATTATAACTCAGCACATTCACCTCTGGGGCCGTAGCCAACAGCAGGCCCCGGAGGACTCGACGAACCTGTCCATACAATCCCTCTTGAGAGGACAGGAGGACATTGTTCTTGCAGCTCGCAGCAAAGCCTTTTATATTCAGATGTCTCACCTATTGATTTCCCTTGCACACATGACAGATGTTACCGGCGGCCCGTAACAACGATCCCATTAAACCCCCAAAAGCAACAAAAGAGCTTCTTAAATGAACAATGCGAACCCACCACTATCTATTTCTCCCTCTCACGGCTTTACTCTCACTTCATTTATGCACATGGACGGACAAAAGACAGCTGCTCCCCTCGGAGGAGCATGCCTCACTAAACCCGCCTACCCGCTCAGCTCTTCTGCTACTTTATTACGTGGCAGTGGTGACAGTGCAGGACAGCTCGGGAACAAAATCTACCTGCAGAATTTAATTAGGCGGTTTTCAAGGAGCCTGCTGCTGGGGAAGATGTGGGCCAGGGGAGTAGGGACGGAGGACGGCAGACAGGAAGAGACACAGCTATCGATTCGCAGCAGTCGGAGAGGGACACTTTGAAGAGAGCGCGACTCAAATCGATGCTGAATTTTGCGTCTAATGAGACACCTGCGTGCTTTCTGGCCAGCAAAAGAGCATCATAGTTCCAAATAACAGTTTCACCATCTGATTTTTTTTGCTCATAAATTCATTCTGTGTAGTTCAACAAATAATGAATATCGATCCATCTGCACATCTTTTATTAGTGTCACTGGAGTCTCTGTAAAAGCAACTTTTTCTTTCTGCACTCCCACCAGTTCTCAGAAACTGTCATTTAACCTTGGACGTATTGTACAGTGTATCACATGCCAACATCACAACAGTTGCTACAATACCATGTACTGTATGTTTATGGTATATAATGGTGATCTTTTAAATGATTAGCCAAACATTTAATTAAATTAATTTGGTTTATTTAACAGGGATAATGGAAAGTCATTGACTATCTCATAGTCATTGTTTAACTATAAAATACCATAAATCAATGTATAGCTCCAACACAGTAAACTAGAAAGCTACATGTAATCATCATTCCAGTAAGTTTGTTTATTACTGTGTATTAGTTATTCATTTTAAATCATCAATTTGAAGACATCACCCCATTTCATTAAATAGTTTATTTAACAGAAACATTAATAAACATTGCACTAAAACTTGCCAGACTTAGCCAAAAGGTAATTTCTCATCTGGCGCACATGAACAGATTTTCAAGGTAACCCTAAAAAAACCATTATATTAAATAAAATACAAGAATGTTTATAAAAATAATTGAAATGCAACATGCACAGAGGCAGAGCCTTTGCTGTCACGGCTACACTTTTATTCACCTTTAGAAACGTACCTTTTTAGAAATTCCTTTATGTGATTTTATTTAAGCTTCATTATTTTTTATTTGGTTTACTCTGTGCTTTTTTTCTTTAAATGAAGTTGTTTAATTAGTTGTCTTTGTGTAATTTGAACGGTGTTCTGTTTTATATGAACATCTCTCTTTAGAAAGGTGCTATATAAATAATGTTTATTATTATTATCATTATCACTATTAATACAGGACATGCAAAATAAATTAAACATTTATATAACAGAGCAACACCACTGGTGTCCTTGAGCTCTATGACATTTTTGTGGTATTTTTTATTATATTTTGACACTGTGTACTTTTTATTTTGCATTTTAATATTCAGTATGTTGGATTAAACTCTAAGGTTTTGTGCGTTGCCCTCTTCTTAGGTAAAGCAATCCTTGGCCCTCCGCGGCTCTACCAGGAGCTGCAGGAGCTGCAGCATGACCTCTCTGTGGTGGAGGAGGTCACCCTGCTGGTGGGCACGCTGCAGGGGACGTACCAGGTACGTGTTGCTTCACGTTAATCTGAAATCTTACCCAAAGGTAAGATGATAGGCACAGGTTCCCTCAGTCCAACTGACTCTATAGGAAAAAATGCTAAATTCATGGTTTGTTCCAATTTGATGACACCATTACACAACCTAGCTCTCAGTGTTTTCTTTCTTTCATTAAAATTGAACACTTAAAACAAAGATCGCTATCGTTTCATCCAACAACTGCCTTTAGTATCACAAATGATTTAAAAACCAGTTTCATGTTTATTATACATACATGAATATATACTGTATGTATGTATAATAAATGAAATATGGAATGTATTAGGTAAACTGTGGCTTACTTTATAAAAGTGAATCTGCCCTAAGAGCACAGAGGCCTCAAATACAACACTAAATAAGAAACAGCTCATTTAAAATGCTGGATCCAGTGCAAAATAATTGCAAAAGGAGTCTAGATGTTTAAAGATTGAACCAAATATTCATTTTGTATCTTCAATCTCCCAAAGCATGAAGTCTCCCATCTATCTCCTCCTCAACAGGGCAACAATGGACGGTATGAGATGTTCCCTCTGATATACAAAGTCAGATTTGCTTTGTTGAGAGAAAAAGCAGCAGCGCCCCTCCTGTGGAGTTACAATCAGGACACTTCCCAGTAGTCTGCCACTAACACATTAACCGTACAACACACTACACAACAGCCAGGGAGGAATACTCCAGCAATCACCAAAGAGCCTCTCAGGCTAATGGTGGCACCTTTGCCTCCCCGCGTTTAACGAGCACAACGTCCTCAGGAGGAGTGATATTAGCCTGGCAATGAATGTCTGATTTTCACTCTCCACCAGTAATAATATTGTCCAGGGGAAGAAAAATACTGACAGAAAACTTCTGCACAGCTCATTGACTTTAGGAAATGGATTTGATTCTGTTTTGACTTGAGGGACAATATTTGACTGTAGAATGGATGCTCGTGTTAAATGTAGCATTACATTTGAGGGGGATAACAATGCCACAACTGTGTGGCGTCACATAATGTAATGCAGTTTGATGTGAGTGGACTGGTGGTTGTTAAAGATATGTGCGTTTTGACCTACTCCAGCTGAGAAACGAGTTTGAACTGTGTGTGCTTCTCCTTTCAAAGAACCTGAACACCACCGTGGCACAGGACTGGTGTCTGGCTCTACAGAGGCTTATTCGCATCAAAGAGGAACAGATCCAGAGCGCTAACAAATGTCGCTTACGCCTGCAGGTACCCGGCAGGCCAGACAAGTGAGTGAAATCTCAAATATATATGCACTGTAAAAATGAAAAAGTTAGGGCAACTCTCTGCACTAGATTTTTGGGTTTTAAGGCCGACTAAAACTCTTCAAAGGGGCCCTATTATGCTCCTCCTAAGTAAAGAAAACATGCTGACTAAGAATGTGGTGATTGTTATATCATGACATATTATGCTCATTTTCAGGTTCATTTCAGAGTTTGAAGGCTCACAGTGTGTGCACTGAGGGAAACGTATTGTTTGGCTATAAGCGTTTTTCAATTGCCCAACTAAGAGCCATATTATTATCATGTTTACAGTCAGATATTCAGCACTTGTTGGCAAAGTAATACATGCTCCTACACTTAAAAGCTCTCTTGTTCCCCGCATATACTTTTTTTCCCTTTTATATTAGAATTTGAGAGTTTATCCACAGGAGTAAACTATGAGTACATACATACTGAAGGTTAGTACCCTAAACAGTTGACTTTTTATGTACATATTTATGGCTTTTAAGTGGCTTTCCCACAATGCAAAAGCTTCTTCTTCCTGAGTCTTTGTTCAGCCGAGCATTTATGTAAGCCATAGCAAGTTACCTTGTCGTACTGAGGATCTCTAAAGTGGTTGTCTAAACACGCCAAAGTGGATCCTGTTGAGAGGAGTGAATAATGAACGACTGAACGCCTACTTAGAGAAGAACAAAGATGGCAAGGAGAGAGCATATGAGTAGCTGAGTACTGCACAGGAACTGGGAATAGCAAATAATGTCCGATTATAATGAATCCCATCTCCTGGCTTCTGTTGGGGACTGGATAAAAAAAGAGGCAGGGGAAGACAAAAAGATAACGATTGCGATAGACAAGCCAGAGCCCTGCTGAGAGAGACTGAGCAGTAGAAGGAGAGAGAGAAAGAAAGAAAAGAGGGAGAGTGATGATGGACTCCTGAAAGACTTGGCTGGGTGCCAGCAGGGCAGCGGCAGTCAGAGGAGTGGGCCTAATGCTTCAGAGCCAGGGAGAATGTGACTGTGCCAAGCCAAGCTAAAGTGAAGGCCGGCGAGCAGCAGAGCTGTGCAGACACTTCTCCCCACATCTCCCAGTCCTCGTCGCTGTCACACCAGCCTGCAGCCAATCTGGCTTACTCAGATGTTTGTGGAGCCAGGAGTCACGCTCACAGGAGACCCAAATTCCTCAAGGGGGTCCCTATTGCTGATTCTTGTGATATGTCATTAGGCAACTCACTGACAGAAGAACCCACCCCTACAACACCAAACTGTACATTTTATTTCAAACTGAATAATGTGAGTGCTGAAATCCTGCCTGCAGATGAGTTTTGTAAAAAGAGGTCACATTAACTCTCTCTCTTTCCTCC
>NW_011359019.1:62163-70274 GCF_000735185.1 Notothenia coriiceps | reverse complement strand
CCACAACACACACACACACACACACACACACACACACACACACACACACACACACACACACAACACACACACAAACACACCAACACACCACACACAACACACACCACACACACAAAGACGAGACGTACGACCGATTCACCACGTCCTTGTAAAGAGTCGTCCTCCGTATAAGCCTTATGTACGTGTACGCCTTATATGAGACCTTCGTACAAACATCGGACAACTAACCATGAACATTGGTTGTCTATTTCCTCTCCGCTTCCTTTTGTTGTAGACACTCTCCAACACTAACACAATCAACTACCCTCTGCTCGGCCAGACGAGTGACGAAATGGGACGTTCAACGGTGACGACGGTGGGACCCATCACAGTCTTACCAAAACCCGTGGGGTGACACGGTGGACAGTGGCGGGTCGTACTCCGAGCACGCCAGGTGGGTGGCCTGTGGCGGGTCAGAGTTAATCTCAACGGCTAGTGTCGCTGGTCCTAACGAGAAAAAGGGTTGCCTCTTCAATGCAGAGAGAGTCGACTGTAAAATTACACTGGAGATAATAGTTTTTGAGGTAGACGTCCGTCCTAAAGTCGTAGGGTAGTATAGTTCAAACTTTATGTTACATGTCAAAACCTACCACATCCCCACCCTTAAGAAGAACACACACACACACACACACACACACACACACACACACACACACACACACACACACACATAGAGCTGAGCCTTTGCTCTGCTCGTGAGAGAGTGGGACCGCAGCAGGGCCCCCCTGTACTGAGTCGGTCCCCTCCTGTCTGTCCGCGAGTGTCTCTCTGCAGTCAGGCAGCACATCACAGCCTCCACACTGCAAACAGACTGAGGACGTGGAGAGAATCCTGACTGCTGCCTCAAAGGCACCAGCCTACGTGTGACAGCAGTTCATTAACATCCTCCTTGTACTGCGTCTGCTGGAGGAACCACAGGCACTGATACATGGGGCTATACTGGCAAGCGATAGATACAGAGTTCACATTTCACAGTTTAACCAAATGTGTTTGTTGCTTCATCCTCCAACCCCACTCGCAGGGCACACATGAAGGGACAGTATTGTAAGCCTGCAGCCTCTGTTTTTTCATGGGCCATTTTATGGACGCTTTGTAGGCTGCCTTCAAGGCGAATGGCAGACCTTACATCCTCAGTCATACAGTGTGACTGATTTGGCACCATCTCATACCATCGCCATAGTTCATCCTGGCAGAGAATCTTACCCAAACAGACATGCTCGCAAACAGGCTCTGGAGAGTCCTTATGACCTTCTTTCAGTGTCTGGACATCAGAGGGGATGCTCTGATTGTTCTCCGTGTGGTGGGTAGGTGCACGGCAGCATTTGCTTTACCCAAATTAAAGAAGAAGATAATTAAATTCCTTCTGTCTCTTGTGGCATCCAGCCTTCGAGTTTTGCTTTAATTCGTCCAGATATTTATAGATATCAACCTCTCAGCTTTCCCCCCATTACAATGGAATTTCATTTGTATACAGTATAGCAGTTTTCAAAAATGTGGCATATATAAAGTATACAAGGTTTTGACCTAGTCTAGCCCATGCCTTCTCCCCACTCTCCTTAGTTTATAACAATGTACTTTTCAAGAAGCCAGTGTTCCCATAAGTTCTGTTAAATCTGTGTGTTTTGTTGTATAACGGTGAGTGAACAGCAGTGCAGTTCTGCAACCCACCCCAACCTCAGTTCCGCTGTTTTTCCACAGGCACAGCTTGTGGTTTTTTGCCTCCTTTTCTCGCATTGTAGACACATTCACACCTGGAAGCGACCCAGAATAACCACAGTCCTCTACTTTGAGCCAGTTATCAGGTGCAGCAGGGCTGGAGCTGAACGGGACCTGTGGTACCATTTGTTTAGTCAACTGTAGTGGAAACCTTTGTTTGGTATTTTATACTCACATACTGTTTGACCTAGATACATTTCAATATAGAATTTTTTTAATGATTTGTTTTATCGTGAAACACCATTATACCATATACCATTACACCATTTTTTTCTTGACCCCTTTAACAAAAGTCATACTGATTAATGAATTCTGATGTAATCCAGTTATTTGATGCCACGCAAGGCTGTCAGAATGCGTTAAAGTTAAAGAAGTAAATGCCCAGATCTGTGACTAAGTAGATATTTGAGCTTGACATTAGGCCCTATTGGCCATCAATTCCACTCTACTCAGTGCAATGACATTGAACAGGATTAATGTGAGTTGCTGCATTAACTTTTCATTTCTCCAGTAACACCCTCTGGTAATCAACTTCAGAATAAATCACACACTTAAAATACATTTAAACTCAACAACCTTGTTAAGCGCATATTTATGCAAGGTTTGTTATAATTCTATGGTTTAGCAGAGTTTTTAAACAAGGTGACAACCAGGCATTAAACTCTGAACATGTTTGAAATGTTGACCCAGATGTTTAAAACGTGCTCATTATGCTGCATCATTCACAGCAATAATGTTTGAAAGTCGTGTTAGCGACTCATCGAATGGCAGAAAATAGATGGATGTCAAAGTGTGGGGGTGGGTAGTAACAGGAAAACTACTTAGGGAATGACAGTCTAAATATGCATTTCAAGTGAGTGTCACTTTTTACCTCACATTTTTCACAAACACCTCAAAAACAGCCAGTAACTGATCCCACGTATAACCAGGAATACCATGTTTTTGTTATTTTCAGGATTATCTATCTTAAGTTTTTTATCCACACTACATTTTGGCAGGCATTCTTTTCACCTCTTTAAGTAACATCCCCAACTTTAAGTATTACTGCTGCATCAAGCTGGCGAGGAGGCCGAGCAAATTTACAAGTAGATTCCTACAACAACAACATTAACATTTTTGCCGTGAATTAGTTGTAATACTCGTATCAAAATGATTCCGAAATGACGACATACTGAAACTGCTTGTAAAAATACAATCACTTTTGCTTTTGTAAGTGTGTCCGCAAGAGAGCCGGCAAAGCTATTTTAAAATGCGTGTTTTGCGAAAGGAGATCGTAACAATCAGGCTAGGCTAAGCTATCGTTGTAGCTGTCAACACTCAAATGTCTCGCTTGAGTTGAAAAAACGTTGGGAAAAAAAGAATGAATTGACGCAAAATTCGTATTCCTATTGGCAGCAATCGCGCCATTAAAATCTATCTCTTATATTAATAAGTCCAATCTGATTGTCAAGTTACTCCAGTATGAAATAAACAAGCTCCTCTTAGAGACACTGAACCGTCTCCTTTAAATCATCTCACTATTTGCCGAGCACGCTGTGTCTCTGACTGTTTCTCTCTCAGGAGGGTTGAGGTGAACTGAAGGATGGGTGCATGACAGGCTGCCACTCAGCACTCACTCCTACATCTGTCCCGTCCTTGTGCATTAGTGTCACATGTGTGCCTTGGCGCTGACCTGCTCCCATAAATCAGCCGGGTCTCGCTCCTCGCTTCGCTCCCTCTGCCCTCTCCCTCCAATTTTCTTTTTGACTCTCGTACCTCTCAGCCCTCCTCGTCTCTCCTCCGACTTCATTCCCGGGTCTAGTTCTCTATTCTGGCGGTGCACCACACCTGCACTGCGGCTGTCAGTCAGCGAGCAGGAGGGAGGAATCGGAGACTGCGTTTAGCATGTTTTTAAGGCTGTGTGGGCATGGAGTGTTGGCCATGGAATCCAACCAAGTGAATAGTTGTATTTTCGTCACACTCCATCTTCCGTTCTGTCTTCAGCAAATTGCCTCTGCTATATTCAAACAGCGAAAGGCGTGAATTACACCTTTTACAAAAGCTCCACTTTTTCAATATGTCAAGGACATTTGACATCTCACTTACTTTATTCTCTTCCTGACTGCAATCTCTCCGTCTGTCTTTCTCTCTGAGTGCTAGCGACTCGACCACTTTTCTTCCTTCCTCTGAAAAGTGAATTTGCAGCGGGCAGTATCAGGTGACTTAATCAGAATTCAGGCTCCTCACTGTTCTCCTCTCCGTTACCTTTTAATGACGTCTGAATGTGAAATGTTCTTTGTTATGTGTCCCTGAGACCCCCTCTTTTCTTTTCACCAGCTCTCCAGCACTTTCCCTTTCTTTTTTCTCCTTCGCTTCTGAATCACAGTGGAATAATTGTACAGGTGACTGAGACAGGGCCATTATTTTGAAAAGCAGCTTAGTGCTTCAAAAAAGACATCTAATTCTCGGTCTGACAGCTTACCTGTAGTTCCAATAAAGCCTGACCAATCCTGACTACAGTGTGCCTCTGAATGGACAGACAGATTGCTGAGTCATTGCTAACTCAGAGCCGAGCCTGCCACTCACACTTTTACCTGCTCAGCATTAGGAACTTATGTTATTTTAGTTGGCAGGATAGGGGTACAATATTTCAACACAAGCATGGCTATTAGACTAACATGCTGACGAAGACTTTACTAAAGTGTTGCTAGAGGAAGCTCAATGTTGAGTTGGGAATGTCCAGCTGGGAGTTGAGGTTGTATACTTCTCTATTTAGCAAGTAACACAAAGTGTGCATGGTACTTTATAAAGTTCATCCAGTCATTGGTTTTAGGGCATGGCTCTCAGTTCAGGCCACACAGAAATCTCCCATTGGAAACGTTTCTCTGTGAGAGATTTTGCATTGCGGGGCTCACTTCGTTATTAACTTTGGTATTGACTTTGGTGCTTTTCTTATTCGCTGGTGAAACCCCCTTAAATCACTCTCGTAAGATACCTAAGGTTATCTTTTGGTCATTCCCAAGTTTGTAATCCCTTGTGCTATTCAGATGGAGTGACCATGACGTAAACAAAAATATCTGATGAGAGCTGATTTGTCCATGTGGGAATGAATTGAGCTCTCTGTCTAATGAAATTATACCCATTGTGCTTCATAGCATGTTTTTACATTTTGTGATATACCGCAGTATGTCTTTCTTGGATAGCTTTCCCTCGTTCTACCCTGGCTTAAATAATAACACAGTAGCTTGGATGGTCTAATGGAATCAGACTTACCTGGTCAAAGTGTGCACAGTTGCAGTTTGAGAATGATAAACAAAAATCTGCATCTTGAAAATGAAGTGAAGGAGAGAACCTATGACTCAACATGGTGGGCAGTTATTATGTGTACAGCATCTAGGATGCACTATAGGGTCCAGTGTCTTGCTGAATAGCACCTCGAATTGATCACCTTCCGGTTCTCATCCCAAGTCCCTACACACTGCCACATTGCTCTATACAGCTGAGAATATTCTTTTTTTTTTGCACTTCTTTGATGGACAAATACTTGTTTAGCTCACAGCATGCTTCATTCCAGGGTTCCAGCACTTCCTTGGAGCGAAAAATAACAAAATATCCATCTCAGATATCTGAGCGCTTGATTCTGGGACACATAACGAGTCAGGCTATAAAAACACAGTTTGACTGACTTTTATTTGTTTACCTCAAGTTGTATTCTGCTTTGTAGTCCAGTATTAGCCACATACAATGTGTAGCTCTTTCTCCTCACGAAGAGAGACCTGAGACCTGATAAAAGGAGACACAAAGCCAATGGCTTGTGGCAGACTAAGTAAGAGTGTTAACTTTTGGCAACTTCAAATGAGTCGCAGTCCTCTGGTGAACAGTAAAGAAACTAAAGTCCCCTGTCTCTACCTGTATGTCTTGATAACACACGTTTGATTTGAGAATCCGTTTGATAGAAACATAACATAATATATAATATAAATATATATATACTATATAATATATATATATATATATATATATATAATACGTATTAACTAATATATAATAATAGTATCTATAAGTACTATATATAATAATCAGTTCCAAATATATCACTTTAAATTTAAGCCATTTTAAATAAAACTTTCATTATTTTACACAGAAAAGGGGCTTTGGTGTATTAGCGCATATCATTGAACATATAAGAGAACATAAAAATAGAAGCAAGCAAAACTAAATTCAAGGAACTTTAAATAGGATAGGCTTAGACAATCTGCGCAATTTAAGAACAAATTAAAAGTTATTTGGTTTTATGTTCTGTATGCGCCTTAGTAACACATTTTTGCCTTTGCTAATTCTTCATTGCAACTGCTAAGAAATCTTACCCACACCTGTAAGCAAAATGTCGACATTGGCGACATATTTACCAATTGTCAAAATCACCTCAATTAGCATACACGGACAGAGGCAAAATGCAAATTCCTGTCTGCAGATGTTTGATCTGACATTAAAAGGCTTTAAGGGATATATGTTTGCATCATTTACACCGAAGAGGGAGACAGGATATTTGTCAACACTGTTAACTTTAAATTATGCATTCATAATGTAAATATATGCCTATTTTAGTCAGTATAAAGCATAAGACGAGACATCTTGGTAGATTATTCTCTTTTAAATTACTCAACTGTTGAACGCCATTATTAATTCATGAACAGTAAACACCAAGTGTGTTTTTAGTTTTAACAGAATATTGTGTATTTAGAGGTAAAAATAATGTTATACCAAATTCAAGTAGCGCATTTACATGACATTAACTGTTTTTCAGACCTGGTTATGATCATATTGTGTATTCTGGTCAATTATATCACATGTTAAACACAACATATGCCTGTGCCAGCCACACCAGGGGCCATAGGTCCCAGAGCTTCCAAAATAGCTCAAACTAAACTAAGTAAACTAACAAATCCGCCAAAACTGCACTACCAGATTGTCCATCCTCAAAAGGAGCAACAATAAAGAAATAAAAGAAGATAAAGAATAAAATCCTAATCTCATGACTGAGCGTTGCGGTGTCTCGCAGCAAAACAACAGAGAGTGATCTTTCTTCTTCAACCTTTCTTAAGTATCAGTGATGCTGGCGAAGTCCAAATCAGATCAGGAGCACCTGGTCTAAAGGTACAAAGCGTTGAAAAATACTAAACACTACACTTTACATTTACTAACTCTTGAGAACTTAACAACTCATTTATTCTCCGTTGCGATTGCCCAACGAGATTAGAATAACATTGCCATGGTAACCTTTTTGGGTACACACTCTACGTACTAAGCTATTACTGAAAGTAGCTAATTGATAAAGCTGCGCATCTTTTTCATTAGGTAAGACAAAACTCAATTTCTTTGTCGCTCCATTGTTTTTTTTCCTGTTGAACCACGTGGCTAAACCCTAATTTTATGGTAAACATGCAACAGTACCCCGATTTATTCCTCTAAATGGCATACTCCGGTTTCCTCAATAAACAGGCAAAGGGCTTATTCCAGTTTCTGAAAACAGGATGTGTTTTTAACATAAACAGGACACTGGGAAAACACAATTATACACAAGTTATTCATGTCTATGTAAACACAATCTATGTTCTGAACATCAAATGCTCCCCCCTGCAGGCTTGAAAGGCACCTTCTGAAAAACATGTAACTTTCTCTTTTGCAAAGAATGAATTCATTGCTTTCACAATGATTTCCAAAACCGATTCCCAGTTTCAAGGCAAAAAAACGTCTCATACCTCCTCTGTGGCGTATAATACACTTGTACTCGGTCAATTTGTACGTTTGGTATTCATGCCCTTTTCTCTTTTATTTAACCAGGTAAAGGGCTTATTCAGAATGAAATTGCCTTTTCTAGAAAGGCCATGAAAACTGTTGAACATAACACAAAAGACAATAACAAGTGTCCACAGATTGACATGAGTTTTTTTTATGTATCTAAAAGGCCAAAGTCACGTTTGTTTAATACAGAGATTCCATTTGTAGTTAGCATAATAAATAAAAAGCCTAAAGGGGATGTTTCATTACATTTGAAATAATTCATTATATTCTGACCTGTAATCTTGCATCATAACTGTATAGAGAGATACAGTCTCTCTCAGACGCAGTAGCAGAGCAGATCTTCTGTAAGATATGGACTCCTACTGTGTCTGAGGTTGAATTTGCACCAAAAAGCCATTACCTATCACAGCCTACCGGTCATGCCTATTCCCAGCGGGTGCAGCGATTTACTGTGACCTGGAGGTGCATAGCCGCGGGAAGTCATTGTACTTAGGGGGTGCGGTAAATTGTCAACGGGGTGGTGCTTGTGAATTGTCAACGGGGGGAGGCGGGGTGCTTGTGAATTGCCAAGG
>NW_011359019.1:45978-62144 GCF_000735185.1 Notothenia coriiceps | reverse complement strand
GTGTGCCTTGGGGTAGCCTCGCTGCGGGGACACGGTGGACCTCTGTCGCCTTTCAGCGCAACTTCGTGATTCTCCAGATTCTAGGGGGTTATGCAGCAGCCCTACTTCCCGCGGCTATGTGGAGGTGTGGTCGTCCCAACCTGCCCTGGATGTTGCAGGCGGAAATCAACAAGCCTTAGATTACTAGACCGAACCTCTGTGAAGCTTACAAACAGGCAAGCAGCTGTTCACACAGGAAAAAAAAAACTTGATGTATTAAACTTAAAGTGCCATGAAATGAAAACTGTATTTTTCTTGTTTGGTGCCCTGTTTCTCTGACTCTTTCTGATTTGTATAGCACTTCCCATTTTGTTGTGATATCACACCCTGTAGTATAGTCAACCTGATGTTCAGAAGAAAGTAGGACGAGATGTTTTAAAATGAAGGACCGAAGATAAAAACATTTATTTGCTAAATAGTTTCAATTTAATGCATACAGTAGGAGTCGTTTTTTTTCTTTCAGAGGTCATTTCTGCTTGTTGTTACATGGATAAAGAAAACAATGCATGTTGCAATCATGTCTTTTGAATCTGGAGCTCCATCTGTATAATGTCCCTCTGCTATTTTCTTTTTTGGCAATGGAGGCTTAATTATCTGCACAATCCTCTTTTTAAACAGCCTGCACATTTGTAACTGCTTAGAGGTTATCCACTCTGTTTTATTGATATTTCCATAGTGCAATATTAACAATTTCTCCACATCAATAACGTGTAAGCAGGTGATTTGGCATAATTACATTATTGGAAGAAGCAACTTGGATAGAAAATTGTTATGATTTTTGTACTGTAATAATTCAAGGATATACATCATTGCTGTTGTTGGACTCTTGATGAACATTAAATAAAAGATCAACATACAAGCAGCATAACTGAAAATATTCTGTATTTCATACAACCTTTTGCCCCAATTACCAACAATTAAACTCAACCAGATGTTGATGCGTTTGGATAGCATAGTAACAACTAATGTAGCCTAGAGCCACTACTGTAGCCTAAAGCAAAGATTAGCACAAGGCTCCTTTGGTGCAAACACTCCACTCATCTGATTTGTTCATATTAAAACCTCTGCAACAACTGTTGACTCACATAAAACAACTTCTGTTAACTTTGACATCCTACGTTTTACTCTTGTGCACTACTCACGAATAACTGCAAATAGATGCTGATGCATTTGCTTTTCCTTTGGCGTGATCTGAATCGGCAGTAAAGGGCTGCTTGAACGCTGCTGTGAGGAGTCGTTTCTCGTAGTTTTTTTGTCAAACTCAACTTCAGTTGAATACTGGCGGAAACCAATTTGATAAAAATCGTTGTCCATTGAGTTAACTGGGTTAAGTCAACTAGAATGAATGTGCACTACACATTGAGTTCCAACATTAGTTGAGATTTAAAGCATCTGCCGGTATTGACAAGCAGTTTATTCAATGTCTTTCTTCAGAAAATGGGACCTTGCTATACAGTATGTGTCTAAAATTTACTTTTTTTCAAATGGTTTGCAGGGGGTGACTCAACTCTTAGCAAAAAGCATAGAAGTCTAACTTCTAACTTGATTTTTTTCACTCAGAATTCAGAAAACATTTCATTAATGTGGTAATTGTCTCAAATGCTTGTTTTAATGCATCATATTGGTCATTTTGTAAGTTATCGTCCCTTTGAGAGTAAAATAAATGAATAAGCAGCGTTTTTGCTTTAGGGCGTGGCTTCATGTTATGATGTGGCTACCAATGAATATGTTCTGGTTAGTTATTCACATTATTTCTTTTGAAGTTCCTGGATTGAATTATAAAATGTCGTTCACTATAGCAACACCAATTGCAATAATGATAAGGGCTTGTGTGTTATGATCTCACTTCCAAGTAAGCGAAAGTTGAGATTTTTTCCGGGAATTTGGCCAAAGACATCCAGTTCGTGATACTGCAAACGCAAAGGCGATAGACTAAATCATTGTATTGACTCAGATGGCGAATAACGACTTGACTGACTTTTATTTAAATATTTTTGTCCTTTTGAAATTTCAATTCAGCACAACATAATTCGGAAAATGTATAAGTAGTATAAAAACAGATTTGTTTTGCACAAAGACACCTGTCCTGTAGAGGAAATGTTTGGTTCAAGGTTCAGCTTTACTGTCAATACCATGCAGGAGTTCACAATAAAATGCAGTGGTTGCCCCTCTATAGTGATGTCAAATCCTAGTAAACACCGGGATCATTCCTGAGCCTCAACATCAGAGACTGTTTGATCTGATCAAATGCTGAAATGAAATCCGTCAAACTAAACCAGCAGAAATGTTTATACTCTGTGTTGTTCAACGATGACTTTGTGACAAACATTTCCAATGTAATATCAATAAATCTGTGTGTTTTTGTTTGTTTGTCTGCTCTCTTCCAGGTCAGGGCGTCCTGTCAGTTTCATGGTGGTCCTCAATACTCCAAACCCCCTTAGTAAGATCTCCTGGGTCAACCGTCTGCACTTGGCCAAGATTGCACAACGTAAGCAAACACAAAACACACACTCACACGGAAAAAGGATTACCATGCCATTTCTATACAAACAACATGATGTAATGGAATGAAATGAAATGACAATGTTTTAAGTCAGAGGCTCAGACCTACCATCAGTGTTTGCCTCACTCTCTATTGGCTGAGAGCACAGTTGGTGTTACGACTTATATAATCAGAGAACATTCGAGACTCTCAAATGGGTCATTTGGAGTTGATGTGCTGAAGAAAGAGGCAAACTTTTTAAACAATGTTGAATTAATAACCTCTGTTCCCAAGTATTGGAAAAAAGCATTAGAATCCAATTTAAAGGGGCCCTATTATGGTTTGTGGGACTTTCCCTTTCCTGTAGTGTGTTATAAAGGTTTTTGTGCATGAAAATGGTCTACAAAGGCTCAAACCTCAAAGTTCCCCTTAGGGGTGGGACATCTCCATGCCGTTGACAAATCACAACAGAGCCAGCCATCTAACCAATCAGAGCTCACTGGGCTCTAGAGGTGCTGCACCACAGGCAGTATAAGAAATACAAAGTTATTTTTGCACATCTAAACATGTCACTGTAGAGGCAGAAAAATACAAATATTAACCTGAATATTAGAATAGTAGGGCCCCTTTAAATTCTTTACTACCAATTTTTAAGGCTCTTATTTTTGATATCTCATTTATTGTGTAGTCTCAGCAGTGGTCAATATCCATGAAGAAAAATAATGGCCACACCCTGCCCAGCAGGGAGCAGCACAGTTATTTAAAAAAAAAGAAGTAAAATCTTCCTAACATCTTTCCTCCAACCCTTGCTCTTCTCTGCCCAGCCTTAAGTCTACTATGCTGTCTGACCACACTAAGGGACATTTTCCTTTCTGGGGTTAATCAATGCGTGCTGTCATCCAGTGGCAAATTCAGCGATTGGACTACCGAGCACATTCATCTGCTTATTTGGCCATGATGGCACGCATATTCAACCCACTCACCCCCCCAGTCTCCTCTTCCCCAGCCTTTCCTTCTCTCCGTGTCGCCTTGAGCGCTCTTCCTTGTCACACACACTTTATTCTGGCTCTGTTGTGCATGCGGTACTTCTCTTAGTACTGCGCTTGAGTGTAACTCCAATTATATTGTTGTGGCCTCTTGGATCCTAGAGGCCATCGCTTCAAGCATCAGCACATACAAATCCAAGGTTTCAAAGGAAGTCATTGGAGGTTTACGACACTCAATTAAATGTTTGACGAAGATGAGTGTAAGCAAATATGTCTATCTTTTTGACACTCAAGCATACCCTTCAGAGTATCAATGAACCCCACGTTGGATGAAGGATAAGAGGGAGCCTGAAGTGTTTTTTGCTTTCCAAAAGAAAGGAATCCAGAGACTTTGCCTCCCCTGCTTCTTGAGATTCTCCATCCTTGAACAAGAAAAACAACCCACAACACTTGATTCTTCCCCTGTTCTGCTGGCTTACCTTTCATAGTGGGTGTGTATAGAGGTGCATGAAGCATACACTACATCTGTAGAGTCTCCGGTAGAGTATGGTTGTGGCATCAAAAACATCAGGCCGAGGACAGAGGATGCTGCGGCTACAGTGAAGCATCCCCAGCCTCTCCATGTTGCTCACACCTTTATCAGCAACACAGCAAGCCTACTGATGAGGACAGTGGCAGAGATATAGCATGCTGCTCTCCTCCCATATAGCTGCCGAGTGGACCTGGGTGTTATTCAAAGCACAGTCCTGCTACAATATATACATAGCTGTTATATGGATGTGGACCCCCATGCTGTAATAATTAAATCAAAAATAATATTAGAATAGAATATGGGGAAAAGCTATTCTTAACAATGTATAGAAACATAAGAAGTTAGAGTAGGAAATTGCAATTTAAAAGATAACAGAAATATATTTATATCAACTTCAGAATTGAAGTAAATCATGTCAAATTATGAAAAAGATCAATAGAATACAAAATATTTATATCAACATGAGAAGTTAAATTAAAAAATGTAATAAAAATATGTATATTAATAAGAAGTTAAAGTTAGAAAATGTTAAAAGATACAATAAAAACATATGCAATATTCATACGTAGGAAGTCAAATATCAGATAAATATTAAATAAAAGAGAATACAAACATGTATTTAAACACAAGATTTTAAAGTAAAAAATGGAATGAAGATAACATAAAATAGATTACAAATATTTATATAAACATAAGAAGTTTAAGTATCAGAGTGTAATATATAACTTGTATATTACAGTGTGTATACAGTGGTGTATTAATATAAATACGATATTAATGCTGAATTGCACGGTTTAAAAGAGTTTGTCTGCTGATGAAGTCCTCAAGAAACATCAATATGACTGTATGACTTGAGGAGCATTCAAACATGTTACTCCTTTTGCTTAGACTAATTGAATAAACTGCATTTATGTGGCATTCACTGGGAATGGACAACAACAAATAAACATGGATTTATCTTATACTCGTGAAACACACCCTCCACCCCTGAAGACAAGCAATATAATGCTTTCAAAATGTAAATATTACACATATTGATTGTCTCTCAAATGCTACTGTCAGCACCAATCCAGCTTTATCTGATTTGCAATCAAACCTGCTACATTGTAGCCTCAAGTGCCTGTTGCAGACCTCTATGTTAAGCTAGCCATGAAATGTTTGCACTATTAGACGAAGAAAAATAAAATCACTGGACTGATCAGAGGAAATTGACACATCTACATTTCTAAGGTTTTAGGCCTGTAGCCAAATCTGCCCTCGAGAGCAAGTTACCATGAGAACAGCAGTAAAGTTAGCTTTGAATATACTCCATCACCAACATAACAAGTGGCTAAGTGTGAGGAGAACAGGATTCAAGGTGCAACAAAATAAAAAGCCAAAGCAAGTACAATAAATAAAATGAGAATTAGAGGGAAATAAGAGGAGCTTTGGGAGTAGAAGTAAGATAAATAAAAAGTGAGAGGAGGATACAGTACAGAGAAACCCCCACTGCAGTCAAGACATCAAACAATTAAATCATTTCTCAACTCAAGGCAAACAATGAAGACTTGATATTTCTACCAGAATAAATGTCTTACAAAGATATTGATTCGCTCATCTCTCGTTCAAATGATTGACAGTGTGCATTTTAAACGAACGCTGTGTTTCCTTCACACCTTGACAGTTGCTCTGCTAAACAGATCCTGGTTTTGTTGTTTCAATCCTTTTCTTTCCTTTTTGCCACGAAGCAATGTAGTAACTCGTAACATCCATCCCATATTGTATCAATGCAGTTTTAAAATCCCTGCTGTCATACATGTAGAGAGACAGTACAGATTGGAAGGCATTTGGAACAGCAATGAATACTAAATATATAATTAAGAAAAACAAAAGTAGTTATTTATTTATTTTGTGTTTTCAAAGGCTCTTCTCTTCAAGCCCTTTCACACTAACCCCTAGATTCCACCGGGTCCGTCTGCATCGCGTTACGGCCGCGTTACGGCTGTGCCGCGGCATCTGCAAGGATCGCTGCCACTCTAGTCAATGGGTGCTATTCCACCAGACGCGCCGCGTTATGGCTCAGAAGCGTCTCGGCGCTGGGCTCCGCTAAAAATAGGATGCAAGTTGATTTTCGACGCGAGGCGTTGCATATCGCCGGGCAGGAAGTGGACCGGTCAGAGCATCCAGTCAATCCCCAAAATAAACTAATTTTGCTGACCCTATCCCTCCGCAGTCTTTCAAGTAGGAGGAGAAATTCCAGCGTTCTCCTCCGGTTTACAGGCACTGTGTAAATTATACAATGTAGTGCCGGTAAGAAGGAGTCGGAGGCGGAGTATTTAAGATGGATTTCCACTCTTTATTTTCCATCAAGCAATAGTAGTATCAGACATGTACTCAGTGAGGAGAGTCAAGTTAGAGTGCGTTGCTCGCTCTAGCTTGGCAACCTATATCTACGGTGTTACACTAAACAAGGTCCGTGTAGGAACTTTCAAAAGTGAATTATGGTTAACTAGAGTCACCACATGACCATATTTGGATCCGATGAGATTGTGCAGGAGAGACCGAGCTTTCCAACGATATCTCTGATGACATGGTGCAAACAGCGGTCGCGGTACTTTATGTTACGTTAGAATGCTAACTTTAGGTGAATTTAGGAGAAATATACAGACGGAAATAGACAAACTAGAGTAAAAATGAACACTTAAATGTGTATTTTGTGCGTTTTCCTTCCAAAAGCCTGAAAGAAAACATGTTATGGAATCAAAATAGCAAAACATCTCAAAATTGACCAGTGCATGAAAAACGATGTTTTTGCCTGCCGTGTCTCGCCTTTTACAAACAATTTATGTGGCTCGTATCACTGACAGCCGGGCACCGCCTTTTTTCTTTTTTAAGCGGCCCCCTCCTCACTTTTGGCAGCACCCCCTGAGCAAAATGACTTCCCGCGGCTATGGAAAGTCCCGACGGAGAATAATGTACGTCCAGGAAGCCCTGTACGTCCAGGGAGGATGCCTAGGAGGCATCAGTATGTCTAAATCCCCACATGTATTAACCTCTCATTTCATCCATAGATTTCCACTGCATCCCACAAGGTAAGATTTCATCACGTTCAGTACTTCATACTTTCACTTCTTTTGGGGGTTCATCGGAAACGGTTCTTCCCTTCCCGAATGACATCCTACCAAACCTGGGCCTAATCGCCAAANCTGAGTATGGGGGCAGGCAAAACAACTCCTGAATGTGCGGTTCCCGGCAAAGTGGGAACAGGGACCACAAGACTCAAACCTGTAGCGGGAATCGAAGACGGGGGGCGACCCCGTCGTGGTGAACGGGCCAACACCACCGGCAGCTCCAAGTCCAAATGAGCAGCCTTCACCCGGTCCACCGAGACGGTCTCCGCCTTGCCACCCATGTCGACCACCAGGTGCTTGTCCCCCTGCTCCAAAACCCGGAAAGGCCCATCGTAAGGGGGCTGTAGGGGGCCCCTGTGCGCGTCCTGGCGGATGAAAACGTGCCCAGCCGAGCGTAGCTCAGCTGGCACCTGAGACCCCGGCGCACCGTGCTGAGAAGTCGGAACCGGAACGAAAGCCTCTTGCAGGAAAACCTGTTGAGCCGTAGGAGACCAAGGAACTGCTGCCTTGGCTAGGAATTCCCCTGGGACTCTCAGGGGTTGACCGTAAACCATCTCCGCCGTGGAGCACTGCAGATCCTCCTTAGGCGTGGTCCTCAGGCCCAACATCACCCAGGGCAGCTTCTCGACCGTCCGTAAGGCTGGCCTTGAGCGCCACCTTCATTGAGCGATGGAAGCGCTCGCAGAGGCCGTTAGCCTGGGGGTGGTAAGCGGTAGTCCTGTGCAGTTTGACCCCCAAACTGTCTGCAACCGAGCCCCAGAGCCCTGAAGTGAACTGTGAGCTCCTGTCCGAGGAAATGTCTGACGGGGTGCCAAAACAACACACCCACGTCGCGATAAAAGCCCTAGCCACGTCAGCGGCTGAAGTCGACACAAGAGGAACCGCCTCTGGCCAACGGGTCGTCCTATCCACCATGGTGAGGAGGTAGGAAAATCTCCTCTCTGGCACTAAGAACCGCTCCAAAGGGGCCTTCGTTGTGGCGGTGCACCTTAGCGCGTTGGCAAGCCACGCACCCCCCGGCCCAAGCTCTTACATCCTTTTTCAGCCCACGCCAGACAAACTTCGCGGCCACCAAGCGCACCGAAGGTTTAACGCCAGGGTGAGACAAGCCGTGCACCGCCTCGAAAACAGGACGCCTCCAGTTGGCGGGGACGACCGGTCGTGACAGGCCCGTAGAGACGTCGCACAGAAGGGTGATGCTCGCGTCGCCGAACACCACGTCCTCCAGGCGCAGCCCAGCGCTCTCTGTCTTCAGACTCTGGACGCCGGAGTCGGTGACCTGGTCCGCCGCCATAAGAGCATAATCCAGACCCAGCTGGACGGCTCCGATGACGACCCTGGAGAGGCAATCGGCAACCAAGTTCGACTTGCCAGCCACGTGTTTAATGTCTGTGGTAAACTCCGAAATGTAGGAGAGCTGCCGCTGCTGACGTGCCGACCAAGACTCCGCCACCTTTGACATGGCGAAGGTGAGCGGTTTGTGGTCTACAAACGCCGTGAACTCACGGCCTTCCAACAGAAAACGGAAGTGCCGCACAGCCAAATAAAGACCCAGGAGCTCCCGGTCAAAAGCGCTGTACTTGCGTTCCCTCGGCGTCAGCTGCCTGCTGAAAAAGGCGAGCGGTTGCCANGTGGCTAAGTGGATAGAGTGCTGGACTTCGAATCAGGGGGTAGCAGGTTGGAGTCCCACTGCAGTCAGCATGTCGTTGTATCCCTGGGCAAGACACTTCACCCCAAATTGCTCCTGTGGGGATTGTCCACAGTAATGAATGTATGTAAGTCGCTTTGGATAAAAGCGTCTAACAAATGACATGTAATGTAAACAAAATCATATTGCTTGATGTCTTAAAGCTGCTGAGTCAAGTATAGCACCTCAAACCACAAATAAATCCAGAGTTACGGTTTCTTTACTTCCTCTACTGAAAACAGTTTAAGTGTAAATCTGTTGCCTGCCAATCGTCCACCGGCAGACCGACCGGATATCGATCCCCTCTTTACTCGGAGCTCCGTAAAAACAAAGCTGCCCATGCCGTCTGACTGTCTATTCGACACAATTTTCATAATTCTTTAGTAATTATACAGTTTTTGACGAACAGAAATATTGTTTTCTGGCATTACTTAACTTAACATGTAAGCCGAAAGTAAGAGGGCGCTGTGCCCGTGTTATCCGGTTCACACAAAACCCTGGTAATAACTCAATGGTGCTTTTTAAGGAATAATTTGAAAATAATTCCAATGAATAAGCTGCAGCATAGATTACACATTACCCTTTACTCATGACTGCACATACTGCACACAGCAGCAATGTGACATGCTGTTACTCATCGTATCATATATCTTAAAGCAAATGGCGGAGATGAGGGTGGGCTGATGCATTTCATTGAGTCCCTTTGGGAACAAAAACGCCACCAACCTGGTCAGGATGACAATTACATGTTAATTGTATAACACCCACACTTTGCCTTCCCATTTAACCAAAGGTAATTACAATAAGAGAGTTGTTGATTTAATTTCACGGATGGCGTGCTGTCATCGATGCTCCCCCGTCAGTGCAGGCGGAGGCAGGCCTGCCCTGTGCTCAGGGAGACCTACAATTTAATCCGCATTTCGAACGCACCCAACCGCGGTCTTGTTTAGTTTGAAATGGGTGCCTTGCTCCGCAAAATGTCCCCAAATGGCGGACACCGCAAATAGCTAATGTTCTCATGCATGATTTAGTGAGTGATTAGACATCACAAAACTAATTTACCCAGACCCATCTTCACACCAGTTTTGATTCTGTTATACCTCCATTTAGAGGAAATGCAGCAATATTCCACTGCTGTAGTTAATAGCCATCCCTGTGCAACATGTGTGAATATCAGTGGCTTTTAGTGACATACTTGCATGCTGTATTAAAGTACTATCAGTGTATTTCCCATTAGCAACCACTTGTTAATGCTATCAGTTTTCTCAGAACCCATTTTGCACCTGTACTTAGGATGGTAGTGGTTTTTGAAAAAGACTGGAGATCAATGTATTTTGGCACAATTCAAGTGGCTTTAGATGCTATAAAATGGCTACCTAGCCTGATAAGAGACACTGCCAGCAAAGAGCATTTGCCACTTTGTGAGTGCATGTGGTGTCGTTACGAGGCCCTGAAAATAGAAAGCGAGAATTACCCCACGTGGTGCTTCGCCAAAAGCCCCGGGGCCCATAAATAACCCGGTGTGCCGTTGCATCTTTTATGCCTCTCCTAGTAGCCCTACACTTTCTGAAGAGTCTTGGTGAAATAGCCAGAAGCATTTCCTAATTAATGGGCTTTTCTCAACGCACAATTAATTGCTTCCTACCATGCAGCCTCGGCCCTTTCACACAGGGTTAAGGCGGCAGACTTTGATGGCCCTCACAAGAAGAACAAGAGGCCGTCAAATCATGAGAGATTGCCGCTGAGACAGAAGCAACGGAATGAATGTGGGCAAAGGAGAGGGGGCTGATGAGGTTGTGTGGGCCTAAGTGTTTATGTGTGTGTGTTGGAAGATGGAGAGGTGGGGGCGGTCGGGAAGGATGATTGAGACAAGCAATCAGTCCCACTGCAGGGAACAGAGGGCAGGCAGGGGGCTGTTGCCTGTGGTTACACTGCTAAGTGTGCCGGTCTCTCGCTTTTTCCCCCTGCACACGGATCAATAGATGAGTGAAATGTGAAATATAATCAACACTTTAATAATAATAATAATACATTTTATTTAACACTTAACATGTTAAAATGCATATAAAAAACATCAAAACTACACATTTTTAGATTTGACATTTGAAAGAAGACTAAATAAGACTTTTATTAGACTAGAAATAAGGTATTTAGTTACACCTTGAGTAAATTCACAAGCTGCATACAAAGTCGTTAAAACTAGCTGCACCTTTACCAGCTTTGATAACACTTTAATGCATCAATAATCCATACATTTATTATTCGGAAATGGGCCAATGTGCACAATGACCACTTTTATTTTCAGTACTTTCTCTATTTTGATAATAATACTTTTGTACTTTTACTTGAGGCACATTTTGAATGCAAGACTTTTACTTGGAACAGAGTAGTCCTACACTGTGATACTTTTACTTTTACTTAAGTACAAGATCTGAGTACTTCTCCCTCCTCTGCCCACGGATTCAGATTGCTTTGCTTCTGATTTCTTTTCATCTGTTCAAATTGCATTAGCCATACCTAAAGTAGCTGTTATCTTTTTGTTTTGTGCTGTTAAAGTATGTCCCGTCAACAAAGACGCTGGTAAGATTCCCTTTGATAACACTTTTAAATATAAACATTTAACAGAACACAAGAGCAGCATTCACTCAGTGTGTGCTGGAGGGATTTTCCCTCAGCCCGAAAATGAATCTGCGATAATCTCTGCTGCCTATCTCGCTGTGCTCAAACATGGGAAATGTTTATGATGAGTAAACATTATCACAGATTTAATTAACAGATCCCACACTCACATTGATCCATGGAATGTATCAATTGCACTGCTGTATTTAATTAGTCTATATATCTGCCCTTTGTGTCACTGGGGTTGATAGAGCGCCATGCTCTGCAAATTAATCTTCATCAGCAAAAGACTTGAAACAAAAGCATGATTGGAATAAAGAGACTGAGAAACTAAATGTCCCTCCTTTGTATTCCGACCACACAACTTCACACATGATGTTGCTAGTTATTATACAGAATGAGTACATAGAGCTGACCTTAAACTTAAGGTTGTGGAATCTTATCCATTATTAACAAAGACTGTATACAGTAGAGAAATAAACTGCAGTACAGTGGAACTCGCTACCATTTGTATAATGATGTTTTGGTGGTGGTGGTGGTGGTAGTAGTAGTAATACCACAGTGTATAAACACTCTTAAACACTATTAATAGTGGCTTAATTATTCAAGTTCAATTCGGTTCAAAAACAGTATTTATTTACAAATGTATTTTAGTCAATATATACATACAGACATTAAAGTATTAGCATCAAATTATTAGCAAAGCATTAGTTAGTTGTTGATTATATTTTTATTTTATTAAACTTCACTCATTCATTCAAATTTCAATAAAGTCACTATGGTTTTCAAAAAAATATGGTGCAGAAGAAAGTCAAATATGTGCCTCTAAATTGTAGTCGATTAAAGTACAAAGTAAGAAATAATTGGAAATACCCAAGTAAAGCAATATTACCTGCAATTTGTAGCAATTTGAGCGGTAGTTTTAGATCACTACAGGAATTTAATATTCAATGGACATGGATGCTTAAACAACCTACAGCTCTACATAAGGACTTTATTGTAACGGTGATATCATTTGAAAGGTAACATGGTGTTATCCTGGTTCGATGAATACTGTTAACTAATCCAGTGGATCCCAACCTTTTTTATTATAATGTAAACCCAGTGGGTCACTTCAGTTCATTTTTAAAAGTTGATAGTGTTTCACAATTGTTTTTTCAAACAAGTTAAAACAATCCAATTGTTGTAGTGTAACTTTTGTGTCTTCTGTAGGGTCATTCAAGTTTACATTGGTACTTCTACTACCACACAGACTGGCAGAAGCTGGATAAACCCCTTTATATATCACTGTTAAATATCTATTTAGACTCCTCTGCTTCTCTGCTAACGTGTGTTCATGCATTTTAAATTATAACGTTCTGTTCAGGTCTTGCAGTTCACTAAGGTGCAGCTCGCTTATCATATCTGGTAAGGCAAGAAACCTTTATTTATAAAGCACATTTCAACACGAGGAAATTCAAAGTGCTTTACCAGAAGCATTAAGATAAAGTGCAACAGAAACAGTATATGAAATGCCATTTAAATACAGTACAAAAAGGCAAAACACTAAGAATAAAACAAGCTAAATTAGAATAAGACCGGTATAACAAACAAGGACAAATGTTTGTCGGTTCTCTTTTACTGACTAATACATTTTTTCCGACGGTGGGAAAGTACCCCTGGTTAGGTCATCCATGCAATGTATCTATGCAGCAACTGTATATTCAGGTTTAATGTGATATCCCAATTGTATTAAACACTGGTGGACATAACTTTAGCTCCAAGTAGAGTACAGGCTCTGAAATTGACTTGTGTAATCTTATAGTGGTTCATCCTGATAGAATTATAGCACCCCCTGCCCAATCAGGTAGTTTGCCCTGTAAAAGCACATTGCTCACCTCCCTTTACACTTTGCACATTCTAACATCACTGTGCGATCCAGGCAAGTTTCATTTAACATGTACGGCACAATGCATGTCTTCTGTTAGGCTCTATGCTTGTTTATTTTCAAGCAAACTAGTGGTGTATAGGAGTGTTTTGCCTTGTAAACAGTAAATAAACAACTCTGGATGTTTTTCTGATTCACAGTTACTCTTTCCTTGTTTTGCTATTGATTTGTCCAGGTCTATGTAATACAATCATTTGCTATAGAGAAAAGTGTGATAAGCTGTCTGCATATAGGAGACATTTTATTTCCTGGAGAGCCCAATAGATGCACATGAAAACTAATATAAATGTTAAGTAATGTGGTGCTCACACTGCATACTTGCCTCATGCCTACGATTTGCCAAATCATTTTGTAAGTTTATCACCAGTTTAATGCAGTATTGATTTTAACCTCCGCCAAGGAGGTTATGTTTTCGGCTCAGATTGTTTGTCTGTGTCTCAGCAGCATTTCAGAATAACTACTTGCCTGATTTTCATGAAACTTGGCGTACATACGTATGTAACATGGCCTAAAAAGAACACATACCATTTTGGAGCGCATCCATTCTGGGCTGCATTTGTGCTGCTTTCGTGTGAGGTCGGAATCATCGGAAGAATGTGTTGCCCAATACCAAAATTCATAGAAACGGCTATCATCTAGTTCTAGTACCAATATACAAGTCTTCTTTGCATATGAGCACATTCCCTGACTTCCCAACTCGAAATCAGGGATGATGTAGCTTTTGACTCCTGTATGAAGCTACTTTAAGAACCTCTGAGCCAAATGGGTTTGAATCTCTTAGTGTGACTTTTTTATATTTTAACTGTTTTCCTGACCATGCTTTTGTATGCGATTGGGGAGAAAACATTATCAGGATGGCCTGTTGTTTTGATTTGATTGAATCTCATGTGGCTTGCTAAGGCTCAATCATTTTCCAACATGTTCAATAATTCATTTTCTGTAGCTCTTCTGTCATGAAGCTCATATCACATTTATCTTTAATCTGCTGAAGATATTATCTGTACAACGCATGCACATCAGTTTGCTTTGCTGTTTTCCTACAACAGATAAACGACTATACTGAGTAATTATTAATTGATACAGGTGGTAATGAATTAAATTAAGAATAAAAATACACTTCAGGCAATAATGAATATTTTTTTCTCTATGTATTAGACATGTTCATATACCATGCCTTTACATTGAGGTAATTGACAACCTACATGCAAAATAAATAGTTCATTTTATTCGTAGTAATATAACAAACGCTTTTGATTGTTATTATTTCCGACAACGACGTTGCTGATGTTTGCATTCTGTGTGTCGGCACACTTCTGCAATTTGACGCTAATTGTTGTATATTGGGAGCCACAGTAGCCCCCATGCCTAGGCCCCTTCTTGTAATTACCACGAGGAGGCTGACATGCATGTTTTTCTTGCTTGTTTTTCAGTCCGTTAATGCTATGGATGATAAATGCAATAATGATGTTAATGTAGTGTGACATACAATTCAGAGGGCGACATACAAGAGAAAACACAGAATAAACTGACGGAGCAAAACATATGGAATACATTTTCTCAGGTATTTCCTACTGTCAATATCAAAACTAAAGAATATATTCAGGTAGTGTATTACGTGTAGTGAATGCAAATTTGACTAAACATAATAAATATCAAGGCATGGAAAAGGTCATTTTCAACAGGAATGCAAAATAGCAACAACTCTTGGGTGATTTATTTTCCTATACACCAGGGTTTCCCACACATAGACTTTACTTGGGCGGGCCGCCCAGGTATATTAATGGCCGCCCAAGTATATTTGGCGACCCATTTAGGTTTATTTTAATTTTTGTATTCGTCCGCGACCACAACGCCATCTGCGATCGATTAACTTTTGGACAATGATCCCTTGCTCTACGCCTCCTGTACCCAGTCCTGGACTGGCCATCGGGAGGACCGGGGGGTTTCCCGATGGCCAGGCCTGTTAAGTGGCCTGCCTCACACAGGGTGACTGGCTGTCTACATGGTCACTGTCATACAGATCATGTGTGTCATTCAAGCTCGGGATAACCTCAGCTCAGGCGAGGTTAAGGACTCTCTGAGTGTTTAGATAGTTAACTTAGTCTAAGTTCTCAGTGGGTATCAAACGGTTTGGTCACCATTTATATGTAAACACATATTTCCATTTGAGGGGGTAGTGATTAGTAAAATATGCATGAATAAAAAGTTAACTAGGTGAGAAAAGGTAAGATACACTTTTAAAACTTGTTGAGAGCTAAAATTAGTCTTTGCTGCTGCCTCAAAGAGGAGCAGGGGGAGAGGAGAGAGACAGGAGAGGCTGATTCAGGAGCACAGACACACTCACAACTATAAATGAACCAAAAATAAATAAATAAACAAGTTTCAATGTTTTTTCATATTGGAAATGGTAGTTTATTGGTTATGGCCATGATTTTATGATTATTTAAATGTATACAGTTCTGTTTCATATAGGTGTTTCCATAGATCTAGTCCCTTTATTTTCCCCTCAAAGTGCACCAGATTGATGCATTTAACTCCAAAATGTAAAGTTCGCTCTGCCATCGCGTGAAGGGTCTGCTAACAAGCGACCAACAGAAAGGTTCATATTAATGTTAATGTTGTTGCACGTCACAAAGGCACGTCACCTCAACCCCCCAAGTATATTTCAGATCTGTGGAAAACACTGTACACGTTCAACTGATGATATTATTTGTGAAGTGAAGTTTCGTGTGTGTGTGTGTGTGTGTGTGTGTGTGTGTGTGTGTGTGTGTGTGTGTGTGTGTG
>NW_011359019.1:26286-45935 GCF_000735185.1 Notothenia coriiceps | reverse complement strand
AATGTTTACCTCTCTTCTTTGGACAGGGGCAGCCTTTGGTTTTGCATGCGTCTCAAGTTGGTCGCAAAACAGTAATGTGAAACCTGGGATCAGACAAAAAACACATTAACATGTACACACGGCGGTTTTGGCGCAGTGGTTAGAGCGTTGGTCATCAGATCAAGGGGCGTTGGTGAACTCCAGTTCGAATCCCACCTCGGCCGCCACTGCGTCAGGCCGTTGTGTCCTTGGGCAAGACACTTTACCCGCATTTGTTCCTGTGGGTAATGTCCACAGTAATGACTCTTACATGTCTAATATGTGTAATGTGTAATTGTAAAGCGCTTTGAGCACCTGTAAAAGCGCTCTAATAAAAAATGTAATGCATTATTATTTATTATTATGTTTGTAAACAAGTCACTCGCTCTGCATCAGCCTTGAATGCAGTGTATTTGCTGCTCGACAAGCTAATTCCTGTGTATGCAGTCACTTTTATTTGGCTAGCTGAATGTGCAGTGCTGCTCTCTTATCACTCCATCAGAGGGGAAGATGGATGAAACATAGCGAGAGAGCGACATGCACAACATGCCCCAAAAGCACCGGCTAGTGCAGTAAACAAGCACAGACCCCTGTGACCCAGAACAACGTGGTTTCACCATTATGCCAAAGACGGAAATGACTTATGACGTGTTTAAAGGATTGCCTGAATCAAACCAACGCCAAAAGGGAAACATTTGTAAATGAGAAAACATAGATAAATAATAATAGTGATCTGCGTGAGCTATTTAAACTAGGGGAATGTAAAGGGGGTGAGATGTGACCAGTATTTTCAGTTTTCTGAGCGGAGACACAGACGCTAATCCTCTCAGTGAAAGAGAAAGGAAGCTAACCCTGACGCAGCCCAAACCCCTTTCCAGTTTGTCATTCCTCACTTCAAAGCATACATGAAGAAATCCCCCAAGGTATTATAAGAGCTCTGGCATAGCAGCCATCCGCTACCCAGTCCTAGCTTAATGCCTCATAAACGGAGTCTGGAATCATGTCCCTTTACTATTTCAAGAGTCTTTGTAGCCTTGGATCTTAAAGAACCTTTTAGAGTTGTAGAGGAAGAAGTATTTTACTTCTGGGGAATATATGAGGCGTTTGTGAGTCATTATGCTTCCGAGGAATTCCTGTCCACTCACCATAAAATAGTGCACATACAATATGCACCTGCTGGAGGATGTTTAGAGGAACCAGGCATTGATCTTCTTGCTGAATGAGTGCTTTTTACAGGAATACAGTACACAAGGAAATATGTGTCCTAGATAGGGAAAGGCACGTCATTTAAGACATTCAGATCCATTTAGTGACGCCATTGGATGCCACTTGCTATGCAGCTTGTTGAGCTGTCTGATTGTCTTGTATTTTATAAATGTACCCATAATTGGTCTCCAGGTTTCAGGGAGATACGAGATTTTTGAAGTTCTAGAAACTATGGCGTCAGAATAAATACAATCCAAACCAAATAAATGTGTTTTGTTGTAAAAAAAAAAAAGGTTAATATTGCCAAATTGTGTTGCTACTGCTTGGGCGGTGAATTGTGAGCCAAAATGAAAAATCAAGTGTTCAATTTAGTCTGCTAACTAATTGTAATTTGTGTCATAAATACTGAGGTCTATAAAATGTCGGAAAATATGAAAAATCAACACCGCAGATAACCTTTTGCTTGTTTTGTACAAACTGTAACCCAGAACCAATTATTACATATTAACATTTTGTAAACATGAAAACTAGCTCAAGTTTAGCATTTTTTCTCTAAAAATGACTCCAAATGGCCTACGACACATTTTCTGTCAATTATTCTACTTATTAAATATGTCCTTATGTTTCAGCACTGGTTGTTTTTGGCACAGTGCTGTATGCTAACAAGTCTAAATGTGGTTTTAAATGGCCTTATAGGATTTTAATCAAGATTCACATTTACTGCTTATCTATATTAATTGAAAGCATCACTCCAGATAAAATCAGCATAACACAAGGACATTTTACTTTAAAATGGTATTAATTGTTCCATTTAAACGCAGATTTGAATGTAGAAATCTGGTTTAGCTGTTATGCTTTCTGCTATAGTATCTCTTATTAATCCTTTAACCCAACTACCTCACACCAACCCTTTGTGCCATCTGCCAAACCGGTTCTGTTTCATCTCTGAAAATGGCAGGGAGGGCAATGAATCGGAGCGTGCGTTGACTCTTTAAACAACAAGGACCATCAGAATGCGGTTTGTCTATTAACCAAGACACTGTGATTCTGTGTGAGGAAGAGAGCGAAAAAATGAAAGAGATAAATTGAAAGGAGTCCGTCGGCCCCCGCTGATCTCACTCAGCAGAATCATGATAAGGTTTATCTCCGCTGCCTAACGAGTTGGCCCAGTAGGACAGAGTGGACCAGAGCTGCACAGCCAGCGGTGGCCTGAGCTCCCTTAGGTGACCTGTGCGTGTTGTTCATGCTACGCTGCTTTGGAACTTTATTTTCTGAAGGAAATGGCTTCGGCCCCTTCGGCCACATCTCTTTTAATCTGGGATTTCTTTTTTTCGCCTCCTTTTCTTCATCCTTTCTACTCACTGTAACTCAGACTGCCAAGAGAAGCTGCGAGAGCTGGAGAAAGAGATGCTGCGGAGCTTTGGCACAGGGAAGCTTGTGTGTCCCAGAGGCGATGGCTGAGGCAAAGATGGAGACACAGAGAGGGGGGGGTGGGGGCTGCTGCTGAGCTAAACCCCTAATCACAGTCTGCTCTGCATGAAGGACTTAAAGTCCCTCCATTTAATGCTACCTTCTCTTTAGTGAAACGGGGGGAAAAAATACCACTACTTACCTCCACAGCTTTCCGATACCCAGGCCCCCCACTCCTATCATAAACCCACTCTTGTGATGCATAGAAATTCACAGCTATGGTACTTATAGGCAAACATATGCAGAGAAAAATGCCACTCAAGCAGAGAGGCAGTAAAACGTATATGAATTCAACATTTTACACAAAGCGACGTTAGTATGAATCGTTCGCAGGGCTGTACAATTGATCGGAATTGTATATCGTTTTTTGATCGCAATATGGACTAGTGCAATGTTCGCTGGAAGCACGATATTTATTAAAAGAAAAATATTTGACAACATTTTTTATTTTGAATGAAGTATTGTGATGCTGGAGATATCCCTGCCTATACATTTTACAGATGTAACAAACCATCTTTGTCTGGTACAGATTGTCTTGAAGAATTACACCAAATAGTCTTATATATTATTTTTACGATAATGACAATGATGATTTAAAAAAAGACCCATCCCTAAACCCTTCCAATTTCTCAAATAGTTTTGTAAATGAATATTTGTGTTTTTTTATTCAAAATTGTGAAACCCTAATGTTTTCTCTCTAGACCTCACTTTTTTATTCATTTTTGTATACACTTTTGGACCATCTATGCCTTTATTGAAGAGTTTAAATGGAGAGACAGATGGGAAAAAACAGTTGTAATGGTCCCAGACCTGATTGGAACCCAAGGCCCCTGCACATAAAGTATATCAATGCATGTCGTATATCTTGCATTGAGTGGTGTTTGGTAAACATGTGTAAACAGGTCTGCGTGAGGCATCCTCTCATTGAGAGACTTCACTTTCACGTACACCATGCAACAACTGCTGGATTTCCAAGAACGGCAAAAGCATAGTGAACCTAGAACAATATGACCCAGCTGAAAGAGCCCCGGTATTTAGGCCTCCAGCTCTACCTAAACTAAACTAAACTAAATTAAACTAAACTAAATTAAACTAAACCGCCGCCCAACTCACTCTATTCTTAAAAAACACGAGCGTGCATTACAGGTCTTATTAGCAACGGCAAATGAAGCCACTTCATGGTAAACCACATTTGCGACCGACGTGGCGGCATGCCCTTCTTTGGCGTGCTCAGGTGCTGCTTCATTTGTTGTGCGAGAAGTGGAGAATCTGAGCAGACCCTCAGAGACCGCCGGGTCCCACTGGCTCCAAATACATTAATTGACTTGGCTCTGTTTCCAGCCAGGTGTAACACACTTTGGCGGTATACGCCGGAACGTCGGCGAGGTCTTTGGGGAAATCCCCCCCTTCCATGTTAAGGCTAGACTTTCCGTGCCTCCAGCTGCTGTTTCACCTCACCTTCTTATCTCTTTCACATGGCTAGCAGACTTTGGGGTTGGCAAATAGGCCTTAATCTAATGTTGGAACATTGATTTATGCTTGGGTGTCCCACAGCCATTAAGATAATTGCATGATCACTTTATAACATCCTCCCCCGGTGGCCATGGTAATTTGGCTCCCCCCACCACCCATATTGCTCTGAAAGACTCGTAACCACATTATAGAGGTAGAAAATGTGGTCGAAATATCATCTTTCAGCCCCTGCAAATTGATTTTATACCATTTCCACTGACTTCTAAAACCCTTTTAGTCTATCTCTCACCTGTGCTGACCATTTGATCTATTGGAGGCCTCTAGGTCTTAACAGCTTGTATTGATCGAAAGTCTTCAGCCGGCATCTTAAGGGGATGCTCTCGTGTCACCTTGCACTTCCAACAGTCCAGGTGTTTCTGAGTGAGATCATCGCTGAGACAATGTATTTTTAGCTGTTAGGGCAAGACAAGTGGGCTTTGATTGCCTTCAATGGGAAATGACTGTGTTAAATGGTTCTATGATCTCTTTCGACAAAATCTTTCTTTGAAATAAAGATTCCAACACCACTACGGACTAATGGCTGCTTAAGAGGAGAACTAAGCTTTGGTGAAAGTCAAATCGCTTTGAGGGATTGAGCCAAGGGGAAGCACTCTGCTTCCTGAGTATCAGCACTCAGCCCAACAAGATGCAGTGATGTGAGACTTCAAACTGACAGCAACAGTAAGATGATCCAGAGAATGCCATCTATGCCATCAATCGTTTATTCTTAAATTCTTCCACAACTATTATTAGTAATAGTATTAATATCTGTTGTGTTTGTTCAACCGCTTAAAGATGTCCCGCCCCCCGTATCACGTACAATGTGTTGGAGCGCTAGCCAATAGAAGTGCGAGTGTTAAATAGTGATGTATGTCTGGAGCGGAACTTTGGAATTGTATCCTCTCCAGGCCATTTACATGCAGAAAAAACCTTTATAACAGCAACACATCTATAGTATATAACGTGCAAATATAGAAAAACTATGGGGTTCATATTTCTTATGAACAAGACTAACTCTTACAATAATAAGTTATAATAGTTAATATGATATAGACCTATTTAAGCTTCAGACCACATGGTTGTTCTTTTTACAATGCCTGTTGTTTGTAATGGAGGCAGCAGGTTTACCTTTCTCTCTGGTGACTTTGTAGCAAACACAGGCATGTGACAGGCAAGCAGCGGACATGAAAATGGGGCCATCGTCTTCCCCTCGTCCTCTCCACACAGCCAGCCTGGTGAATTCTCTGGTCCTGAAATAGAAAAAAGAGAGAATTCTGTTTACATTTGGAGCGAACATTGTTGTAATATACCAACTAGTTGTTTGCCGAGCTTATTGACATTACACTTCTGACCCTCACAGTGAGCCAAGGAGTACGCTCTGAAATAATTATACAGACATTTTGCCACCCCAGGTGTGCGTTAGGAATGGTGTTATTAGCATGTGGAAGTTTTAATCAGCCAGAGGCTTATTCCCTGTTGTAGAAGGCGAGGCCAGGTAGTGCCAACACAGAGCCTCAACAGTGATTAAAGCTGCACTTAATCAACACTGAGAGTCACTCCCAGCAGGAAAAATGCAACCGCTGGATTTGAGTAATAATAATGGATTTGCCTGGCGAATGCAGCATCATAGCTCAGAGCCTTACAAACAGGTGCACCTCTGACAAGGCGCTTGGCAAATATGCCAAAGTACTCCCTATTATGTAATTGTGTAATCGTAAATTTCAATTTACAGAAAATAAATTGGGCATGAAATTCAACAGGCTGCTAAAATGTGCTTCCTTGTTTGTTACCATACGTTACCCTGGAATAAGCTACGCGTTATGTCTGTCGTCCGCCTCCAAGGCAGCGCCACAGATGCATTAGGCTGCTTTGCGGTAGTAAAAGTGGAGTTTGTTTGATTTAGAGTATTGTTTGTTCATTCATTCTGTAGGAAAAAAAAAAAAGGTACGAGGAGCACTGAAGGGCCAAATAGATGATCTTTGACTGACAGAAAGAACCATGACTGTAAAATTGGTTTTCTTTTTCTTTTGGCATCACAGATGCATCACTTGCAGTGGTGAGAAGTCACTTAGTACTGAAGTACTGAGTACAACAGAGTATTGTAACACTTGTCTGGCCAAGCACCAATGTTAATATTGATATAACTGACATTACCTTTCTTTACATATCGTACTAAGTCAACTAAACAATTTGAAAAATAGAGGTACTTTTATATTTTAGAATGACATCCTTTCTTCTTTAACATTGCCACTGATATTAGTCAAATACTGTATTACAGATGTGCCATCAGTGTTGACAGTTAGCAGACGGGATCACAGCGTTGCTAAATCCTTGTCACAATCAAAGCTTGAGTACTTCTGAATAAATGACTTAAAAGTGGGGTATGTCATTTATTTCAGAGACACTTTTTGTTATATTCCATGGAATGCTCTTAACATCCCGATAGCAATGAATATATGAAATGCTTTGACAATAAATACATGAAAAAATGTCATCTGTGGAAGCCGTGGTACTGTAAAAAGCACGACCAGTTATTTTAGCCGGCCCGGTTAAAATAACTGGATGGCCTACCTGCCTGTCAGCTTTCCATCTGTGCACAAACTTATCTCGTGCCCTCATTGGTCATGTGTGCGTTCGTGTGTGTTGGAGGAGGGGCTCTGTAAGGAAGTCTGAAGGAAAAGGCGGATTTTTTCCAGTTTTGTACTTTCAAATTCTAGCGCACTCGAGCTGGCTTCTCCAAAAGGTGCAAGGCAGCAGTTCCTTTGTATGCTCGGTGTTTCCTTGATCTAACATTTGTAGGTGCAGTAACTCTCTTGCTAAGAGGCTTTTAGTCACTGTCTGAAGTAATGATCTGGAAATTAACTGGACACTTCAGAGCTGTAAAGCGCCCTGAATGAAGTTGTTGAACTGTGTGTGTATAGCAAATAGTGTCATCTTGTGCTAATAACCTTAAAAAATGTGATGAGGGATTTCTCCTCATGTTCTGAACTAAACTCTGTTATTCGAATGTTGTGCAAGGCCCAGGTCATTTAAGGATTCAGAGTATGTGTCCTTTAACAACAAGTTGTTAAAGGACACATGAGGTCAAGCTTTAAAACTATATGGCAGCTTGGCTGATTATAAATCGCATAAAATGTCTATGAGTTTTTCCGAGAAGCTCGGGGTAATGAAAGACGTAAGGTTTGTAGTTATGGGACTCTACAGACAAACAGTCAAATCAAATGCAGGGCTAAAAACACTCAGGTTGAATGAAAGAAAATAGGTATTTACTTAAAGCAAGGTTAGAGAAGCTCAGTCCAAAAGTGAGCAGAGGTTTCCAAAGATCACTATGCAATCATAGGGAAGAAAAGGAGGGTGGTAACGAGGGTCAGGTGACTGCACGGCTAACGAGGAACAGGTGATACTAATCAGGGCGAGACGACAATTGAAACTGGCGGGAAAACACACAAAGGCAGATCAAAGGCAAATGATCTGAAATGAGAGGTGGGTAACGAGATAAAACAGGAAATGCTAAACTGAATAAATGAAATCATCAAGAAAAAAACATAAGGGCAGATCATGACAATAACATTTAAAAGTTTAAAATATTGCAGCGTACATTTCACTCGTGAAAACACCCTGCTCACTGAACAGAAAATTGTCAATAAAGAAATGATCTAATGGGCAAAAAGGTTGAGAATCCACGTTACAGTTTCACTTTCCCACCGATCAAGAATTGTAAAATGGTATAATATGCTTAATACTGAAGTTGTTTATTGTATCTTATAATTTAATGTAAAACATCATTAGTGGTTTTAAACAGATATGGCACAACACACATTCCAAATACTGATTTTCCTACATGAGAGCATAACACTTCAAACACACAAGCACACTTTCACTTGGTAATGTCCACCAGGAAGTAAAGACAAAAGGAAATACCAACAAGATAATTAAAAAAGGAGGCTTTCCCTCCACATTATACTAGACAGCAGGCACGTGCACACATAGACATCAAAGTGGGCTTGAGCCCCTTTTTCTTCCTCCAGAGAAAGTGCCCTTTTTCCCCCCTTTTTTTTTTTAAATAAATGAATATATATCTACTGCTGTTCTGAGCTGATTTATTTGGTCACAGTATTGCCTTTCCAGATATTAGGATTGAATATTCCATAAAATATCAGGATTCGGGGATATTGCAAAGTTCTAGGTGTATTGTTATGTTGCAATGACTCATATTACAGTTTATGCTAGTTTGAATTATCCAGCAACAATGTCGCGTAGTGAATAAAGAGAGACCATGGCATTCGACATCGTGGTCAGCTGATTATTTTGTAGAAATCTTGCCTGAGCTATTGTAAACAAATTGCGTGAAGTGGAGGGGCATTCCAACAATAATTCGGTCAGTGAAGTCAGAGATGTTGCCAATATATCTTAACTTGTTTTGTTTTCACATTTCTTTGTTATAAACCTACCATTACTGGAAAGTGCCCTTTTTTTCTCACTTGAGCATGCGCTGCCCGCCCACAAATGTCTGTGCACGTCCCTGCTAGTTATCAAGACATTGTCTTTCTCTTTTGCAACACCAGATGTACTGCCACAAGAGTTTTCAAATTGGTAATAAAAAACCTGTGAAGATTAATGAGCTCCAGAAGACATATCCCAGAGCCGCTTGAATTTCATTATAAAAGTATGTATAAACCTTCCTCAAGGGCCCGGTCCCAGCCTAGTCATTAATAGTATTGTATAGATTGGGAGCCATTCATGGCGGACACAGAGCAACAGAGAAAGGATCAGGAAAAGAGGGCGAGAAGCAGACGATATGGGATCACCTTCACTTCCTCCTGAGAGGAGCGACCACACGGAACAAGAAGAGTTACCACACCTAGTATGATGAGCAGTTCAATTCGGGACCGGGGAAAGGGCAAACTGGACAGAGGCCAAATATGTCCCGGCCGGCGCGCACAACTCAAACCGCCTACGTAGGGTGGGGGTCACTCTGGGAATGACTCGCACAACACACACAGGGAGAACACGAACACACACAGTGTAGTGTTCAGTTGCTCCTCATAGCATGCAGTTCTAAAGCACAAGCATGTGCTAACTGTGGTGAATCGCAAGGAAACGTTTAATGAAATATCCAAAAGGAAAATAAAAAGCTTGCTCTTCCATACTCATTGTTGTCTAGCACAGGGTGAGAAGTGGTTTCTGAGGATGGGGGATTTGCGTGTCCATGGAGGTTCCTATACTATGTCTCTTGTCACTTGATTAGTGTGTCGTGCCGTACAGTGGCAGCCTTTGTTTTCACTTGTGCCGTCTTTGGTAACCTGCAGACCGAAATAAGAAACTTTTTTAATAGCTGTTTGTGTTTTAGTAGCCCTCTTTTGTGAGATAACACTTTAATGGCCTCCTTGGAAAGGGCCTTTCGTCCCCAATACTCAGCAGTCCAATGATTAGCAATAAATTACCAGCCAGGCAGACGAATAACACAATTTAACTGGGTTGGTGTGGCCTTTCGGTATCGCTGAAATGAGGTGTCGCGCTTCCCTGCATCTTCCTCTGGAAACATGTCTTTGTGTGGTCGACGTGTCAGAAGCTCCTGCCTTAAGCAGGGAAATGATGCGCACGGTGCTCCGCTGCTGCCGCTCACATCGAACTCGTTATGTACATGTTTGATAAGTCTGGATAGAGCTGGCTGTTCCCTAGCAACATAATATTATGGCCCTAATAGAAACTTAAATGGACCCAAACAGCCTGGTACCGCCTGGGGTCTATATGTTTCCAAACACCACCAGCTGGGTTTCCGAAGGGGCAATTAATTTATGAATGATTTACTGCCTTAAATGATGGGATGTATGGAACTGTTGCCAACAATTGTTTTGTAATCATCATCCAGAGGAAATTCCTTGAAAAGGGCAATACAATGAGTTTTAGGAAAGTGAGGTTGTTTGTGTTGTTCAGACAGCTATTAGCTACAAAGTACTATGTCAACCGCCTTATTCCTTGGTGAGGTTCCCTGAAAAAATGATGAAGTTAATGAGATAAAGTGTGTATAGATATTGATAGCTATCATTATATAGAGGGAAGGTAACGTATTTCCCTTAAGTTTAGTGATCAGCGTTATTCTTCACGTTTATATTTTTTACTTTTTAGAGTAAGGCTAGAAAAGATGCAGTGAACGTATCCCTTAACGATAGAGCTTCCTATAGAGTTTGTCAATAAGCTAAAAAGAACGGGACGAGATTAAAATGAAAGCTGTGACATAAGTAAACATTATTATCTTTACAGTTGGATCATCGCCTAACATTTTGAGTCAGTCTCGACGATACACCACCTCCAATGTGCATTAAACCCGTACCCCTAGAAAATAGATTTCAAAGGACCATGAATTGCTGAATTGTTCTAATCACTGTCCCCTCAGTAAAGAACGCTTCCCACAGACAGTCAGGAGGGAATCAGAAAGTATCCAAGAGACAGACGTGACACATTGTTGGTTGAGGTCTGTGATTTGATGGCTATAAAAAACAAAAACACTGCCAAATGTATGGGTTCTATATTCTAGTCCATTCTAACACACACGCACCGACTCTGTTTAAACACAGAAGCAACGGGTGAAAAATCTTTTCTATGGAGTCCTGTCCCATGGGGAAGTTGCCTGCATTGACTTCTGAACCAAAAGATGTAGTGAACTATCCTATTTAAACCAAGGTTAAAGGCAGCCCTGAAACAGGAGTTGAGTCCCCTCAAGCCATTAGCTTTGCAACCCAAAACTGCGGCGGTCTACATTGGGAACCCCCCCTTTTGACACAACACAACGGCTATACCAAGAAGGGTCCCTATGGTTATGTTATAAATAAAGTTGGGATCAAATAAATGGAAGCGGCAGAAGGAATTGCTCTGGGGATCACACGATGGTTATTCCGGTTCTAACACCAAACAGATGTAAGCTGCATACTGTATGAAATACTCATTATCAGCAAAGGATTCGTTACCACACTTCAGACCAGAGAAAAGAGATGGCAGCTGCAAGCCATCAGCGTGGAGGCAGGCAGCCGCAAACTAATAGGCCCGCAGCCTACTCAAAACACACAATGAACGTATGCACATGTTCGCAAATGGTACACGGCGAACGTGCAGACACAGAGAGCGTGTGGAGGCACGAACACACACAAACACGCACACAAAACTAAATACCCTTTTGTCGGAGTTGGGCTCCGATAATCCGATGGTTTACAACGCTCCAGGGCCGCACCGTACGCCCTTACCTCCAATCTTACAAAGTACAGAGCTTCTGCCAATAAACATAAACATTCCCCTAGAAACGACCACTTCCGCTCGCGTCATTTAATTTGTGGTTTCTTGTCTGTGCATAACAGAGACCTACTGCCTGTTATTTCAGGAGGATCTCTGCGGTGGACCCCGACACACCAGAAGTTTCCCTCACATCCTCCTCCCTTGTTAATTTAATGGAAACTTCAGTGTTTATTACTCTGCTCTGATGGTGCTGTGTGTGTGTGTTGTGTGTGTGTGCTGTCGTGTGTGTGTGTGTTGTGCGTGTTGTGTTATGTCTGTTGTGTGGCTGGTGTGGTGTGTTTGGTGTGTGTGTTGGTGTGTGTGTTGTTCCTTCACGGGTGTGTTTTCAACTTGTGTGAATGATGTGACTCTCCTGTCGGTCATGCTTTGACCTCAGTCCACACCTCTCAACCTCTAAAGATGCCGAGTTGTGGAGGACGGTGGAGCAAAGCAACTCGGCAGTGCAGAGTTTGAGCTGGACTTGAGTTCGGAGGCTTTCGCAAGGCAGCATGAGTACGTAAGACCTTTTGCCGATCTTTTCAGTTGTCACGCGTGTAGAGGCATCAGGTTGTTCTTTTTTCTCTAACCGTCTCTACTTACAAACGCATGTGATGGACTCTTTGTCTGCTTCGTAGAGTTTCAGAGGTGAAGTGGAAGTTTGTAATGCTGGTGGATGTTGGGAAGGTGAAAATGAATAGACTAACAGTAGATGATTTTATTGACAACTATTTAAATGGTTGTTAAAATATCGATGTGCTTTGTAATCTTGGTCAAATAGAATTAATTCAGAGGTGATAAATTTGCCTCAATATGTCTGCATTATTTACTTCCACCCGCCTCCTCCTACAAGCGCCAACCCTAGGTACCTGTCTCTTTGNGTAATGTCCACAGTAATGACTCTTACATGTCTAATATGTGTAATGTGTAATTGTAAAGCGCTTTGAGCACCTGTAAAAGCGCTCTATTACATTTTTTATTAGAGCGCTTTTACAGGTGCTCAAAGCGCTTTACAATTACACATTACACATATTAGACATGTAAGAGTCATTACTGTGGACATTACCCACAGGAACAAATACAGGCAAAGTGTCTTTCCCAAGGACACAACGGCCTGACGCAGTGGCGGCCGAGGCGGGATTCGAACTGGAGTTCACCAACGCCCCTTGATCTGATGACCAACGATCTAACCACTTCGCCAAAACCGCCATGTGACTCGTCGGCTTTTACAGCGATCATTGTTCTTATTGTGAAGGCTGCTTGTGTGTCAAAGACAAGACATGTACTGTATGTTATGAAATATGGATTAAAAAGGACAATTTGCTTTTGATTTATGTCCTCTTATGGCTCCCTGTTTTTTATTCTAATTGATATGGGTAAAGCTATCACGTTGACACCATAAGCAATGCTTCTTCCTCTGTTTCTCTTGAAGGTCGTTTGCTATACCTTTTTCATAGTAGCAGATATCAGCCACTTCTCTGATTTGTCGCGAATGGATGCCACGGCATCAATTAAACTTGTTCTTATGTGTATCGCCTTACTCTGCAGTAATATCCTTCTCGCAAATGGAAAAGCTCAAACAGCGGGATGTGCCTTTCCTGGAGACAGTTTGGAGAGTACACACTGTTTTTTCTAAAACCTGAGCCTCATCCTTGATGTTTCCTTCCTCTAGGATAAACCACAGTATGTGATTATCAGGGTCAAATGAATCATGATGATGATGACCAACAATGCTGCCATGCTTTATTGACTTATTTGGCAGTTTTTTATCTTCATCCTCATTTTCACAAATGATGCTCAAATCCTGCCATCAGTGGATGCCCATCAGCTACTTAATTAAGGGAACATGTTACAGTGGGCAGTGACAGCACACAAGCTGTGACTGCTTAACACATCCCATCAAAATTGACCATTTACTGAGGTCAGGGTAGAAATCAAACTTTGGCATTTGGAGAAAGCAACTTTAGAAGAGTTGTGATGGTTGCCAAAAATATTGGCTAAAATGCCAAGAGTTAGCAGAGGTCAGGCTTTATCCTTTGTAGATCTCGATCTCTATTCCGCCTAATCTGCCTTAAACTCAAGTAATGGTGAAAGCTGAAAGCAGCAACTGCCAGCTGAGCTGCCTCCCTTGATACATCCCAGCAGAAAACTTGGATGATAGAACCAAAGAGGCAGAAATATGTGGTGGGTGGCGTCTCCTGGTGTAAATCTTCATTGACATGCTGTTATTAACAGGTTGTTGAGGTGTTTAGACCTTTTTAATTTAGTTGTATGCATCCACATTTTGAATGATTTAGTGTATGGAGTTTCTAGTGTAGTTTAAATATAAAAAATATGTAAGAAAGGATGTTACGAATATCAAGCGGAGAGCATAGAAGTATTGTAGAAGTACTCTTATATTAGGGCGGCAGCAGCTCAGTCTTTGGGGACTTTGCTTGGGAAACGAAGGGTCGCCTGTTCAAGTCCAAGACCAAACATATGGAGTGTGGATTGGTATCTGGAGAGGTGTTTACCTCCTGGGAATTGATGATGTATCTTGGAGCAATGCACTGAACCACTAACTGCTGCCTGGCACCATAACAAAAAAGCATTTGTTTCTCTATACATGTATTCAGAGCTGATGTGTAATTTCTTCTTATTATTCTTCTTCTTCTTCTTACAGTATGAATGACTGCTAACAGTACAGCATCCCTTATTGGCATCCCTGGACAGCAATGCAGTTTGCTGGGGTGTGTATTGCAATGAATAGAGGTGTGCTGAAATAAATAATGCAGATACCCCAGAGAGTGTGTTAGCATCAGCATGCTGATGAAGTCATGTCATTACATCCCGTGTACCTAAGCTTTTAATTAATTTACTAAACAGCTGGAACAGGGTTAGTAAAAAGGATTTGGGATTTTTAATTTGCTGTTGTAATGACAGGATCAAGGTGGGTTTTTAACTGCGGAGTCTGATTTTCACAGTTAGGGTGTACTAAAGAGATCCATTTACTGCATGTAAGTTCAGTTGTCTTATCCCAATTTACATGGAAATGACATGTTGGTTACAAGCGTGACTCACTATGCTGTGTGCCATGCATTTCCTTTTCCCTTTATGAAGTTCCCTGCCAACAGAGGGCAGTATGGGGCCTGTGTATTCATGAGCAGGGCAGACACACCCACCACTTGACAGGGAGGTCATTTGCAGAGGGACTGATCTGTTGCTGTGACAGTTAACATACTAATTACAGGGAATCATATAGACACTCTAGCAATGCCTCAGAGTATAGTCCTCCTTCTCTGGCCCAGGGTTTCTGCTCACTCTGTACTTGTCAAGATAGCATGCAGGAACAAATTATGCACCCAGAAGGGAAATCCTGCAGATCTGCTAAATGTGCTAACTCGGTCACATTCTTCTTCTGTGATTATACATCAATGTGGAAAGGACGATAGGCAAAATCTGCATAAATTCAAACGGAAAAGGGAAGAAAGCTCTTTCCTCGTTGATTTCTTATTGTGCCAAACCAATCCTGTGTGTTGCAGTGATGTGTTCTTTCCTTATTTTCTGCAAGGCTAATTAGTCTGCCTGCTACTTGCTTTAAAGACGTGGACTACTACCACTCTAAGTGCTGCTTAATTTATTGTTGTGGGCTAAAGGATTTAAGGAAATGTTGTCTTAACTGTCTCTGCTCTTTTTTAAAGTAGGTGCAAATGTGGAATTTTATGCAATTTAAAGAAAAGTTTTTTTTGTTGAAACAAAAAGCGAACAACAATTTGTCTTTTCTAGTGTGACTAGTGTGTCATTCTCTGGTTGATACAAACAACACCGTTGAGTCATGCCAAACTAACTATTTTGTTTCAAATCATCAAAATACAGGCTTAAAAAAAGGTGTATATATATATATATATATATATATATATAGTATATTTGAAACAGTTGCTATTTGTGTTTGTTTTATGTCATGCCAAACAGGCCACCACAGAATAGGGATCCAAGGATTTTGAGGGGGAAGATTCAAATTTGGGAGGTGCTCCTTGATGTGCAGAGCTTCCTTGGCAAACTCATTCAAACCACCACATGGCTAGGACTGAGCTGGCACCCAAGCTCCCTTTCGTCACTGCGCCTCCTGCCATCTGATATTAAGGATTGCAGAAAGCCGTGTCCACTCTTGTGGCCGGGGTTTCATTTAGTGCCTCATCATGTTGACAAACAGTTCTGTCAGGTTCTGTCTTTGAGGTGGGTAACGATTGCTCACCCAAAGCTTTTTCTGGGCCTAGTGCGGATATCTCCTGTCTCTGGCAAAAAAAGGGAAGTGAAGATTGAGGAAGTGATTGACTACACACAGAGAGGTTTTGGCCCGTAGCCTTCTTTTGAATCCATTAATGCAGGGACAGCACACAGGCTTTCATCCAGAGTTGCAACTGCCATGGCCGCAGGAGTCAGCGGTGTTGCTGTGTGTGTGTGTGTGTGTGTGCGTGCGTGCGTGCGTGCGTGCGTGCGTGCGTGCGTGCGTGCGTGCGTGCGTGCGTGCGAGTTTGTGATGTCCTACCAATGTCAGGCTGTGGCTCCGAGCAGCGATATGCAAAACCACTCTCCAACTTCATTCCACTTATTGCTGAAATGATCTGTGGCATAGCCAGGGGAGACAGGGAATCATTACTGTACAGACAGTGGTTATTAAACTGAGGGAAATGTGCCGGTTTTAATAATAAGCTGACAGCCATATGGTTTTGCCGCCGGTCCTTATGACCTCCAAAGGACCTGATAGAGGACAATCAAGAGTTAAAAATAAGACTTTCTACTCTGCCCTCTCGTGCGGATGGGTTAATCTTATTGTCTTCAAATGACTTTGAATATTCCGAACATAACGCAGGCCTGCAAGCACAGCAGGTAGCTGGCCCCTTTGATCTGTGCGTGTAGATGCGGCTGGAATTTAAATCGCAGGGTGACACGGAGCTCATGAAATCATCACTTGAAAAGCAAGTTCCAACTTTGATCCTGTTGTCCTCTCGTATTAGGTTCATTATGAGAGTGTGATGTATTGGAAAACAGATAATATGCAAACAATGTTTTGCTGTCCCCGTATGGTTGAGACGTAAGTGTGTGTCCACAAACGGTGTGTGTGTTTGTAGAATGGCTTATGTAGCATTTTGAACACTGTATCTACACTTAATTGCCAGCTGCACTGAACATTTTATGTCAATGAGCCGGTATGTCACATTTGTTTAAAAAAGGTAGAGACAAAAGCAGGCAATACCACACATCTTAAACTACACCTGAAACATAACCACTCCATTCCGTTTTCCCAGCTGGGAGCAAACACGGCAGCTGGAGATGGAGAGCCCCCACCTTCCCGACAGTTTACAATCAAAGATGCATTTGCCTGACAACACAAACATGTTGTTGTTCCTTGCTCGAAATCTTTGAAATACAGATTTGGATATGGCCTGTTGAGGCATCTGGGTCTTTGTATGGACAGTGGACTGTACACTTTACTGTTGTTTTAAGGAGGTTTTTTTTGCTTGTGAGACAATGTGTGCTCATATTTATTTATATATATCTATATATATATAGATATATATATAGATAGATAGATAGATGGATAGATAGATAGAGAGAGCTCTGTTTTCCAGCCTGAGTCAATTGAATTTATTGTTTTGGTTGTGGGTGATTTAATTAATTTATTATAATTGAATGAATTTGTTTTATTTATTATAGATAATTTATATATTTGAATATTATTTCACATTTCATTTGCAATGTTGAACGTTCAATAAAAAGTTATGTTTGAAAGGATGTACTTGAATTATTATTATATATTATCATTATGTCAGTGGTCTAAGATGGTCTGACAACGGTGCAGACAATATTATCGTTTATCGCAATCATTTCCAGGAAAATGTATGGTCCAACAAAATTATCGTGACAGGCCTAGTTGAACCTAAATATTTTGTATTTAGACTTGATATTATTGCTTACAGCTAACCGAATATGTTGACATAATACTGACATGCTTTTTCAGTATGATCATTTTAGACCATGCAGTTTGTAGTGTTTACTGTATAATATTTTACAGTAGAATTATATTGTTGAGATATAATTTCTAGCATGTGTAAGATTGGTTCATACTCTGTTCCTTCTGTTTTTAAGATTATTATACAGATGCAGTCTATGGATAATGAAAATGAATTGGACATTTTAGTACAAGGTCCGAAATATATTGAGTATGTTGAGCTTCCAAAGCGAACATACCTGTTAGAGTTCCAAAACGAATGTTGACATTAAAGGTCAGATCAAGAAGAAATGTGGTTAACAAACCCAGCATCATTATGTATTTCACAAGTGAATCAATGAGGAAATGCCACTCTCCATCAGAGCCTGCCTTCTTGATAACCAGAGCAGCAACTTTGCAAAATCTCCCACGTTAGTAGCTTGTTTAGTGTGCATAACCTGTAGCACGGCTCTGGATGCAAGTAATTTTAGGTTGACTGGGAATTCACTCTGCGGCCGTCCTGCCTTGTAGCCTTAGGCAGTGGGGTTGCAGTGGGGAGGGAATGCCAGAACCAGTCAATTACCAGTTAATAAACAGTGAAAGTTTTCTATTAGAGCTTGTTAGTGCATGTAAAAGATTGTTGGTATGTGGAATTGGGGGAAGGCACTGTGACTATAAAATAAGCCATATTCCCTTCCCCTGGGTCTTTTATAGCACCCAGTTCTCTGCACATGTATCATCTATGGAGATAATTTGTGTTATTTGATTTTCAGCAGGCTATGCAGTGCAATATATAGTATTTGCAAACTCATGTTTTTTTTCTTTTGAACAGTGCAGAAGTGTTTGCTCAGGGGCTTTCATTTACATCAGTATTTCAAAAGGGACTATAGGGAACTCTTTCAAATAAAGAGAATCCATCACATAGGCATGGGGGAGGCCACCCGGCTGCAGTGTGTCTTGCCATTGATAACATTAAGGGTCCCTGGTGGATATGATGCATGGACCCTCTTTTGGATAGCGCTTGTCACAAATCTAATCTCGTGCCAAGTCCCTCACATATTTGAGGGCAGTTTTAACACAGCTTACAGTGGAATACTGCTTTAAGGGACATCATCGCACTTGAGTAGCCTTGGGAAGTGGCACAACAGTGATTGGATTTGGGGAAGTCAGTCTTATCAAGGGGACCCTGCCCTGACAGCAAAAAGCATGAATCATCAAAACCCTACCCTGTCACATCAGACCACCACCAATAACAACTTATTTATTTGTTTGCTCAAAGATCTGTGGGTGTGTAACTAAAGCCCCAAGGAAGTGTGCCGGGTGTTTTTTTAGTGGCCCAACTGTGGTACTACAACGTACGTGTCAGTCCGTGATGTCATTGGGTCTAAAACATTTTTTTCAATTGACTTACATTGGGAAAGAGACATCTTTAAATCAGAGGACATTTTTTTTTTTATCAAAATAAACCTCACTGTCTGAATACTTAAATATTCCTTATTTATATCATCACAGCCTAAAAGTTGTAAAACGCACTCCAAGCCTAAACCAGAGTTATTTTCCCTCTCCAATCATTTGACCAAGTTGAGAGCAGACGCGGGCGGGGCTTACTGTACAGTAGGTACAGCACAAGTGCATGCTTTATAGACCCAGATCCGGGTATTTTTGTTCTAAAGAGTCATGCCTTTTTTGTTTCAGTGAGTAACTCTCATAGGAATGAGCGGCGCTCCCCCTACAACACTGTATAGAGTTCTACTCATACATCCATGGTGTAACTATGCACACATTGTCCACAGTAGATAAAAGAGACTCATGATAATTGGTCCCATCCATTCTTTCCTATAGGACTAGCTGTAATTACACACATTTTACATTTATCTTCCAGGAAAGGATGCTCCTCTGCTGGAACTGGAACCAGCATATGGGCTGGCGGCCTCTTGGGGTAATGGGTTGGGCACACTCTCTGTCGACCATTGGGTCATTGGTAACCAGCAGCTGGGAGGCCGCCCTCTCATCACATCAACAAATCTCCCTTTAATTAGCTCACCTGCCCGTTTCCTCCCTTTTCCTACCCACGCTCCCTGAAGTCCTCCATCAAACCTCTCTCAGCCGGCTTACAGGTTCACCTTCCTCTCTCATCCTGCCTCCACACATGGGAATCGCTTCAGCTTTTCAACTTCACTCCTACACACACTCATTACACACACAC
>NW_011359019.1:16804-26097 GCF_000735185.1 Notothenia coriiceps | reverse complement strand
CACACACACACACACACACACACACACACACACACACACACACACACACACACACACACACAGCTACTGCTATAAACAAGACTGACAATTGACTTCAAGAAAGCTTGGATCTCATTGATTTTTAAATGGTGTCTCAGTGATACCTTATTAGCATTAGGTTCGCGACTGAGATGGTCATTTCTCAAGAGCACATTTCCTTTGTGTCTTACAAAATAATTTGCAAATTCACAGATGGGAAATGATCCGCATAGGCTCTGTTGTTCTGTTCACCCAGGATCCTTCTGTTGGCTGTTTAAAGACGTTCAATAAGTGGACCAACGGTTTTTTGTATTGATCATAGTCTCTGCCTGCACTTTAATGGGGATACACTGCATCCTTGCCTCAGTAAACCTGTGTACCTTAAGCCTAGTGAGCTGCTCTCATACATAATGTTGCTCAATTTAGGCGTCAAAATGTAAATTGCAAATGTGATGATATGGAAAACATGCTTCATGCTTATAAGTGCATAATTTTGTAGATTTAAAACATTTTCCTTTGGGAAAAAAAACGCTTTTTTAAGAATAATTGGCTGCCATTAGCGACTAGCTAATTATACTGGTTGAATATGATAAATGAGATGTCCTCTTTATACCCCTGATGATTTTACAAGAGCAGGCGTCATTTTATTGGTGGATATCTCATTAAGGAGCAAGCCTCTTCATTTACATATCTCTTCATCTGGATGATCCCAATGCACAATCCTGCCTGACAATATGAATGAAGTTGTGATGTGACTGTTATCATGGACTGGATGGATCCCACTACTATTGCCAGACTGACTCCAGAGAGTGCTAACATATAAAGCAATCTAGGTCTGAGAAGATTGGCCTACAATGCCTGCCAGTCTCAGGTGCCTGATAAAATCCAAACAGCATTGAACTACCTGCACCGTTCCTCACAGTGCTCCAGTCCCACTGGTGCACCGCTACACTCCTTCTCTCTTAACCACAGTCTTCCATATGGACACTATTATGGCTGCTGCTTAATTAACTATCAAAAAACATTTCACTGCACTTGACAGAGGGCTGGCAGAAGGGGCGCTGGAGAAAAAAAGACATAGACAGTGTAAAAGGAGCAGACATAAAAAAAGGAGTTAAAGACAGGAATGAGAAATGGGAACTGAGAGATTGATGGAGGGGACGAGCCATGCATCTGTGCATTTGAATAGATGGGGACAGACACGGGGGGAGTGGCGGAACAACTTTGCAGTGCAGATGGGAGAGCAGTGATCTGGACAGTATCTTTTTTTTTTTTGGTTTAGTGTTTACAAACTCACACAACAAGAGAGAAAGAAGGGAGGGTCCCGGGCAGGAGAGGCTGTAAATGACCTGTGATTGATGCTTTCCGCTGTGGAGGACGACAGTTAAAGACGTGTGGTGCTCATCGCTGACCCTCTATTCACTCCTTCCTCCTGCTCTCACCCACCAAAAAACATACAAGTAGCTGTTCCGTCTGTCAAACGCTCAACCCTGAGCGACCATCCACCAAAATAATAATAATTTCCTACTAGACAAACTGCTGGTTAGAACAGCAGCTTTTACCAATGGAGGTTTGATGTATCAGCCACAAGCTTCTACACTGTAAATGTCAAACCTCCATCGTTCACCTTCAGGCAAACAAAACTGCGTAGGAATATAGATTTATTTTCCCATGGTAAGCAAAATAAGTCAAACTCAAAGTTACACCAAAACTAGGAATGAAAACAAATGTATTGGAATAAAGTAAAGGACGCTAAAAACTAGGCCCTGATGTTTGCCCATAATAACATAAATATGAACCATCATTTTGAGTGTTTGTCTTTTTATCTTTGATTAGTCGATTTACACTTTATGAAGAGAGAGCTTAGCCAGAAGGCAAAGTCCTCAATCTACCGGTCCAGCTTGGTTCCTACTCTCATCTATGGTCATGAAAGGTGGGTCATGACCAAAAGAATCGGATCGCATTTAGAAAGCAGAAATGCGTTTTCTCCGAAGGATGGCTGGCATCTCGCTTAGGAATAATGTGAGAAGTTCAGCCATCCGGCAGGGACCGCTGCTGCTTTGTGTAGAAAGGAGTCAGTTGAGGTGGTTCTGGCAACAGGTAATAATGTCACCTAGTGTTCCAAGCACGTCCAGCTGGAAGGGGACCAAGGGGCTGACCCAGGACCAGGTGGAGAGATTATATCTCCACGCTGGCCTGGGAGAGCCTTGGTTGATGTGGCCAGGGAAAGAGAAGTTTGCTGGAACTGTTTCCATCTCCGGATAATCATAAGAAAATGGATGGATGGATAGAGAATCTAAAATGCCACTGTTGTCACTGTTCATGTCCTTATATCATCCTTTTGGATTTGACATAACATTGCTTTTTGAGATACATAATGTCCACAGGTATTTTGAATGTTATGTGAAAATATGTGCCCATGCAAGAAAGAAATGTTAAGAAATGGTTCGTAACATGTTCTTTCAGCTCCATTTTACAGCTTATAATGTGGGTTGAAATCCATCCACCCTTATTCAGAATGACAAAGCTCTTGTTTACACCAAAGCTGAGGCAGTTATTTCCCGCAGGAAATTTGAATTCACTTATATCATTGTAATAAAAGTGACCCTTCAGTTCCAGCTGTGTGGTCATTCCGAAGCAAGACTACATCAAAGCAATACAGAAAAAGGCTTGTTTTTATTATTGAGCCCTGATAAATATATAATCTATAAGTATTGTGTCTCTTCTAGCTGGAAGCTGCCCTCCACAATCCTGTTCAGTGCACGTTGTTGGGCTTCTCTGCAGCGAGCACCTCCTTACCTCAAGGCTACTTCTGGGTAAGTAATGGGTTTTCTTCTCACACAAAGGCACGCTCACAAGCACACACCCAACCTCTCAATTGAATGCCAAGTTATTGCAAGGAATGACAAGGCAAAACAATGCATATTTTACAGTCCCTGATCATTTGTTGCTTTTACCTCAATTGCCATGACCATTTAACGTATTTTTCCACATTCTGCTCACATTCATTAAAAACTCAAATATACAAAAGAATATATCTCAAAGCTAAGAATGAGACGTGCACCACTTTTCTCTGTAACATGTTGCCAGGAAACTGAATAACTACAGTACAGTATAACGGCCAGTGGTCTAACCCATCACAATCCCCAGACTTGTGGGATTTTAGCTGGATTTAGAAAAGGGGGGAATTCAGGTGGGAAAAAAAATGATGCAGGGAACCTGCTATTAATCTTTAAGTTTCAATTTTTGTCTCTCCTACTTTTTGGAGAAGGCAAGCAATTTATCAGGTAATCCTCTTTCAAACTAAAAGGTGGCTAAATCCAGTGTAAGTCCTCCTGGACACAGACTACAGCTCGCCGTCTCAGACTTTTGCTTCTGTGGTGCTATCGTAAAGAGGACTGTATGCTCACTCAGATGGGGAAGGAGATATGGTGGAGTGGGCATTTAGGGCAATAGGATATCAGTGTTTAAAGGAGCAAAGGCCAGTCTGACTTTCAACCTCTCTCAGAGAACAAGCTATTACAGATGACTTAAAAGCCCCTGACCTTGTCCTCCCACACCGTTTGGACGGGCAAAGGTGGCTTTTCGGTTTGGGGTTTGTTAGACCAGTGAGATAAAAGGTTTTCAATCCCATTACCACGCCTCGGGTTCCTGTACATTTAACCATCAGATGTTGTTTCTGCAGTTTCCGCATTGATAATGTTTATTTGTTTGAAAGGGGCCCTATGATGCTATTTGGGTCTTTTACTTTCCTCTGGTGTGTTATATAGGTTTTTGTGCATTTAAATGGTTTGTAAGAGCTAAAATTGCCTTGTTCCCCTCCAGAGGGAGTTTCTCTCCCACGCACTCCCCCCTTTCTGAAATGCTTCAATTGGACTCCTTAGTTTTCTCTCGTAACTTAAAAGACATCATATGTACCACTTGCATATCTATTGGCCAGTGCTCCAAACACATTGTACGTGATAAGCTAAGGGTCGGGACCAAAACTCATGTACAACTTCCTTACTTGCAATAAATAAGCACTAATTAGAGGGTTATTGAGGAAACACTCTCAACTAATGGCTTATTACTTGCAGAATATGGTCATGTAGAATAAGGCATTAAAAAGTGTTTTATAATGACTAATAAAGAGCCAATATACTGCTAATATGCATGTTAATTAAGAACTAGTTGATGTTGAATTTTGTGTACCTTAATATAAAGTGTTACCCAAATATGAACCTGGAAATTAGCATAATATGTAATATTTAAGTCATAAGTAACATGATTACAAGGGAATATATATTTTGGGTCTCTGAATGCTGACTTCTAAAATCATATTTGAAAATGTTCCTTTCAAAGTTTTTTGCACAACTCTTTGACTAAGCCTATTAATAAAGTGTTTAATATGTGTGACCATCCGATGCCCACCTGTCACTGTTTTATATATTTTTTTATTGTTCTGAAGATTTACCAAGTCAGACCTTGCTAAATCCCAATTGTTTTGACACACTTGATTTGGGTTCAAGCTCACACAGAGGCTGCATGGATCTGAATCTTAAAGAAGGAACAAGTTTGATGTTCAGAGCAATCAAAACAATGACAGTGCACCTCTTGGTTGAATTCTAATTCAAATGTTTATATTTAGAGGCTGTCACATTTGATATTCTGAATTAACTTTGATACTCTTATTGCAATTTAATATCTTAGGCATGTTTGCCAGAAGAGACCCAAGCACGTTGGCACATTAGTAGTGAATGCTATCTGAAAGGAGGCCTTAATGAAATATGTCAAGGAGGACTGTTACTCAGTAATGCAATTTTTCAATGCACTGTATTTTGTCATGAATTTAATACAAATATCCAGAATCAAGATGTTCCCATTTGGAGCAACTTGCACACCTGACCTTCAAGTAATACATGGAACATACTGGCCAGTACAACATGTAACCAAAGCAAAAGCTGATATCCACAAAAATAATATTATTAAAGGCTTACTGTTCCAGTCAGAATAATTAGTGGCTGTGCTTCGGAGAGTTGGATCTTCCTCCCTGGAAGGCTCGTCAAACAAGGGATGACACTAATCATGTTAAAGTGAGATGGGCTATGGGGATCTCTGTGTGCTTTGATCAGAGTAATGACATTATGTTTAATCAGCCTGATACCTCAGTCAACGCCTTCACCTTCCACGTCCAAAGCATCCTACTTATCATTCGCAGATAAAGTCTCCATTTGCTCTGCCATTATGATTCCCTTCTTCTACACTTGTTCAGGGATTCAAAGCATGCATCAGAAATGGGGAACTGGAAATGCATCCGTTTCAGACAATCACATCAACAATCTGGTGACCCATGGTTTTTGGCTTAATGTGGCGAGTACAATTGGGCAGAGAGTGCCATCATGACTTTTCTCCCACATTTCCTCGCTGCCTCCAAAGCAATCTAATTAATGCTGGAAGAGCGTTTACTGTTCGTGGAGTTCTTGCTTCTCCCAGGCTGAGAACAGGAATCCGTCCAGGGCACGTTTCCAGTTCTCTAAATAAGTAGTAATGACTTTGTCAGGAAACAGTATGTGCACTGGATATCTGGCGAAGAGAGGTGTTGCTGAATGAAAGAGAAGGGAATGTGTTTGTTGACAGGGATAGTGGTGAAGGGGTTAAGGACATACAGATGGCAGCTGAATGTATAAATCATGGGGGATTATTGGTAAGGGGGCCTTTGCCCCTGGCTATGGTTACACACTCACTTGAAGCCGTGTTTTTTCAAGCTCCTCGCTGCAAGATAAGTCCTCCCTATCTTTTTTTTTCACCCTGTGCAACAGACCATTATTTGTTCTGGCTCATTCTCAAGAGCCCACAGGATCGCTCCTGTCCAGATTTTGCACGCTGATACAAATCAAACAAATGATTGCATGCAAATAAGGGTGAGCGTTGAGGAGAAGAGCTAAAGACTATATTTAGCTCATGTCACATTCACATGATGTGATTCATACGGAGAATAAATCTTTGGTGTCTAGCCGCGAGCAGCCGTGCTTCCTTTCCCCAGAAGGACATTGTATTCCGTCTGGACATCCACCTTGGCCCACGTGCAGGATTAATGATTGAAATCATATTGAAAAACCACAGCGACACTTTAGTTGTTTAGGAATGGGAGTAATGCCACGTAATTGGAATGTTTCAGAGATAGGTTGGAGGACTCCTGCTGTCCTTGTTTTCCCGGCATTGTTTTTGACAGGCCTACACAAAGTCCAATATAAATGTGGTGCATAGGAAATGAAGCCACCATTGAAGCAGACACTCAGCCTGTGCGGGTGAATTGCCATGGGAAGCTCGGCATGATTGGTGGATCTTTTCTGATAACATCCAAGGTTGCCTTTCCGTTTGTTAGGAGAACAAACAAGTGCCTTTTCAAAACCCGGTACAGGCATTGATGGTTCAAATGTGGTCCAATTTGAGCCAGTGAAAGCTCCCAGCTTTTCTAAAGCTTGTGTTTACTTCTTTGCTGGTACTTAAAAAAGTATATTCTGTGCTTGATTTGAGCTTGGACATATCAAAAACAAAATTCGAGTTCAAATTAAAAACATCTTTTTTATATAATCATTGAATGACTGAAGCAATGGACTACTAACTTGATCTTGTAAAAAAAACCTCATTGATAAGCAACTCGGAGCCTTTCAGAAACTTAGAGCCTCTGTTCTCGGCTGATGAAAAGATCGCAGAGCTATAAGAATAGTTTGATGTTCTAGAGATGACATTGTGAATCCTTTATACAATGTGTTTAAAATTCCAAATGATATTCAAAAAAGAAGTGAGGCAGGGCTGCGAACGACAAGGTCTGAAAGGATAATTGATTTGAGCTTTTTTTTATAAATCTAAATTTCTGACAGGTAGAGAATGTTTAAACTAGAGACACATTATCCCCGAACTCCCCCATTTGATTAAGACAGAGAAGCAAACATGATCTAAAGGGAGGCTGGTTCTGCTCCTTTCTCTTTTTTTTTTCAGTTTCTCTAGAATAGTTATTACCCTTGGCATTGTGATTCAGTCCGTCGGTCCAGCTTAACATGAGGTCTTGACCTTTTTCAAACTGTTTTTTTCTCCCAACAGGTGGCTGGTGGAGAAGGCTCGCATGGCCAGATTGAGATATTTTCCCTCAACAGGCCCATGCCAAGGACTGTGAAAAGCCTGCAGGTAGACTCAGCCGCCCGATGTCTGGAATATGTGCCAGAGCCTTCTCCGACTGAGGAAACTGATGCAGGAGTTCAAAAGGCCCCAACAGGGATCGGTGCTAACATTTGTGTCGGATTAGACGATGGGCGGTGAGTTTAATCACAGAATGATACAGAAACATGAGCAAAAGACGCTTTTCAGTTATTATAGAATCAGAATACCTTCATTCGTCCCATAGAGGGGACATTTAAATTGTTACAGCAATAGTGAAGCTAGAGATAAAAAAAACAACAAAAAAACACTATTAGATAAAATGAAAGCGGCATGCACAAAAAATTAGAAAAAATGTAAAGTTATTCAAATGTACAAGTTACATTCCAAGTAGATTCTAATTTACAAATTGCACATACGAGTTAGTGCACAACAGTGGTATCGTAGTCTTAAGTTGTGTGAGGTCAAGTATTGATGATGGCTCCGCCCACTTTCAGATGGAAACAGAGAATCGGCGGCAATCGTACAAAAATATTTTCATCACACCTCAAGCTGCTGTGTCCTATATTGCACATAGTATGACAAGAATATCAGAAGTTCAGATTTGTATTTACTTTTACTTGAAAAATATATATATTTGGCCTTCAACAGAGAGGACAGAGATGGTAATCAATGGAACCCGGTCAGTCCAATACATGTACGTCTATGGGAAACACTTCCTCACAGCTACATTATGATGCTAATTAGGTCAATGTTAATCATCAAAGTAAACATTTGTCATGTTAAAAGTCAAAGTAGTGACTGTAGGTGCTGCATTCAAATGTAAAACACTGACAAGCCAAGGAAATACCAGTTTAATTTAGCCTGCTGCCTGCCTCTAGTCCACCTGCAGACTGACAGGTCATCGATTAGATTATAAATTGACAGCGATAATCGATCTCTAGTGACATTGTGTAATTGGAAGTGTGACTGACCATCGTAATTGGGCTACTTGTAGATAAAAAAATGCAAAATATTCTTAATGTTTTCATTGGGCGGGCGAACATTTCAGAATTTATATTTATCTGTCATCTATAAAGATGAGATTGAATGGAAACAGAAAATATGCAATTGAAAAATCAGAAATACAAAGAGAACACAAATTATGTTTAGTACATCCCGCATCTTCTATCCTTTCTTACGGTCCCCTGAGGTTTCTAACAGTATAGATTTGCTTGTCAATATTTCATCAAAGCAAGAAATCAGAGTTGATACCCCGACACAGCATCAATTAGACCCTCCAGAAAAACGCGGGCAAAAATCCTTGATTATGCGGGCTAAATTCCTTGATTATGCGGGCTAAAATCCTTGATTATGCGATTAAACATGCGGGGTTTTTATGTGATTTTATGCGGTGAAATTGCGGGAAGTTGCGAAATATGCGGAAAGTTGCGAAATATGCTAAATATGCGGGAAAAAGTTTTTTTAAATATTGGGCTGTCTTATTTATTCTCTCTCACACACAACCTGCCACTAACGTTAAAACCCTTTACTATTCAATTAAACACATTCATTGTTTATTTATTGTAAAAGCAATTGGGCTATTTGAATCTCACACCCCCCCCCCACACACACACACACACACACATCTCCACCTCATTCTGTTTTAATTTAATCGTTCGTTATCTGACCAGCTTCAATCTTGTAGGCTACTCACTTCGTTTCTTGTAGCCCTCGAAAGGGTTTTGGAGGTTGATGCCTCGGTGAATGTGAGTTGTTTGGCTTTCTTGTCCGCAGCAGCAGAAAGCATTTTCGAATGTTTGAATGAATCAAAGTGGGTCGTCACCGTCGATTTTCTCTTATGCTCCAACACACAGTTGCACGGGGTGCAGAATAGTTTCCCCCCACTTTTTGCCCGGTCTTTAGTAGAAATGTTCGTCGGTAAATGAGATGGATTAGATTTTTTCATCTTGGTGTTTTCTCTATCGTGTGAGCTCCACACGTTCACTCTATACAGTGTTGTTTACATTCTGTGATGCGCGAGATGATGACGTCACGTCAAGACGAGTTAACTTTTTTTTCTTCTCAACTTTGTGTGGAAAAATGCGGGGATTAAACGTTGGCCTGCCAATATAGGGGGATTATGCGGTTTTTAATAA
>NW_011359019.1:6701-16759 GCF_000735185.1 Notothenia coriiceps | reverse complement strand
AGGGAGTCCCCATTGACTTGCATAGAGCTCCATGAACGCTGGTAATAGATGAGTTGCAGAGAAATGCTCTCCGCAGACCCATGCTCACAGCATTATAAACCTTTTTCTTACTCAATATCAAGCCAGACTTATTGTTTTTACTTCGGCTGTGAGTGTTTGTGTGTGCTCAGGATGAGTTTCGCTTGTTCTCGCTGTGTCTTTCTCCGACACGGAACCCCTGTCTGCTCCTCACAGCAGTTCCTCACTCCTTTGACCAATCAGAGCACACTGGGCTCACAGGGAGGGGGGGGGGCTCCAACAAGCCGTTTAGGACAGAGAATACACATACTATACAGAGATACTGAATGAGAAACCAATGTGAGTTTGGAAAATTGCTCAGTATAAATCTATTTTAGTATACCTCAACAATGGAATTATGATTAGTAGAAATGGCCATGACATGGGACCTTTAAGTTCAAATTGTTTAAATGAGGTAAAATACCTTATAATGCTTAAAATAAATAGTGAGCAGCATTTCACCTCCTCTACTGGGTCCATACAATCTATATTTACAGTCGTCAGTTATATACAAATATGTCCCTGAGAGCCCTTTTAAAATAAAACTATCTATCTTAAAATCTATAATCTAAATCTGTGTTGTTGCTATTAACAGGGCCGCCGGTTCTTTCTGATTTTTGTTATCTTGTTTATTGGAATAAATAAAACATGGAAAATCTATTTGTAGTTAGTCAGGTAGCTTGCTATTTTCACTGTATATCTATAGAAACGTCTTTAAATGAATATGAAATGTGTTCAATGTTGTTGATAATGTTTTTTTCTTTTAAACCAAAACATTTTCACATGACATCAAATGTGTTACGTTTCACACTGCTGACAATATTGGGTAAAACAGTACTCAAAGACTTTTAGCAAAAACTATCTTCATACTAAGAAAATAATAGGTTCTAATACACCTCTGTAGATATATCGTTTAATTTGTATTATTATTAATTTGGTCAATAAATATAAGTATTATTTGTAAACAAATATTTTTTTTCCTCAATCTACTAGCTTACACCCACTTTACCTTTGCTTTACCTTCACACGATACTTACCATTACTGATTTTCACAACCAAGTATGAAAATCACACTTCACTTCGTGGTTGATGGCATGACATGTTTAGTCAGGCATTGCAAAAGGCCAGGGGGGCTTAACACCTTCTCAGCAGCGGTTTGCGGTCTTCACATCCAGCGCCGGCACAATAGCTCTATCACAGACTTCCTGTTACCTGGCCACAGTGTGTCAACGCGCCTGCCTTCCTCCTGTGCTCCTCCCAAGCAGAAAGGATGATTAATTACAGCAAGCTGCTGCCTGCCGATTAAATATTACTATGCATGCTTTGTATATAAAAAAAGGACAGGAGAAAAGCTCTGGAGTGTGCCGGGGAATGTTTGTGGATTTGGCACATCTGTTAAAGATGTATGCCCTTCACTTAGCGTGCTACTGTCTAAACAAGTCTGAAGCAACCAGGAAATTACGAGGCTGAGACTTGTATTGAAACGTGTAAGAATTTGCCAAACATTTGATCTTTGGGAATCGTGATCAAGCTTTCGCTCCCTAGATATGCACACCATGTAATTTCATCAGACAATGAAAGTATTTTCAAGAAAAGGAGAGAAGTTTGTGGAACAAAGAGCCTGGTCCCCCGCTGTGCTAAAGAGGGGAAAGCGCCGGCATGGTGTCTTATAGTACAAGAAGCCGTAGGGACATTTACAAGAGTGAATTTTGAAAAGGTGGAAAAGAAATGACCTTTATAACATGCCAAGCAATTAACCTGTAGAGTCACAAGGCATTGTAAAGCCATTCTGCTATGAAAGGCAGAAATAAACAACTAAAATGTTAATTAAATGGCTGGGTGCACCCCATTCTCGAAGGTTGCTTCATTAACGCATAGCAACGGAAATGCTTATATAATTCGCTTTATAATGTGCTTCCGCGGTGGTAGCAGCGGCGGGATTAAAGCTCAAAGAGGATCTGCTTCATTTTCACACTGATGAAGCAAAAGGGAAATGCGAGACAGCGAGTGCGAGGAGAACTGAGTGGAAAGTAGATTAAAGTCTATGCAGACATATTAGCATGTGGGTGGCCAAGGTGCAAACATTGTGCTGCGCAGTGTGTGGCAATCCAAATGAAAGTCCCGGTCTTTATTTAGTCAACCTGTTGTTCGTACTCTCCCTCATCGAGACTACACTCCAAGCCCTCTCTGCTGATGCTTCACTATTTGCTCAATGACATTAAATTGCTTTAAGAGAAATTTGAAAGTAAACACAGAGCCAACTTGCTGTGATACGAGTGGGAAGAATTAAATGTAATTGCCTCGCTCAATGCGACAGCGTTCAAATAGAAGTGGCATGTGTTCAGAGCATATTAGTATAACTGGTAGGCTAGCGGTGATAACAGCCAGTCATTTTGATTGTTTCTTTGATCCCCTGTGATATCTTTGTTGTATTTAGAGCGGGGCTTTAGTTTTTTTTGTTCATTGTTGGGTTTCTTTTTCCCTAGATGATTGTTGGGACCAGGACTCCTGCAGGTGTGTGAGAGTGGGCTCAGAACCGGTGCGGACCCTGCTGGTGTTGGACGACTCTGTGTGGGCGAGCTGTGGGAACTCTGTCACAGCCGTTGACAGCTCCAGCCTCAACACTCAGGTAAATGACTAAATCATTGCTCGGCACATACTGTCGCCATTTATCTGAACGATTTTGAATCCATAAAATCCTCATGAGCAAATTATCAGAACAGTGCGTTATTTAAATTGATATTACGCTTTAAAGTCGAGCAACGAATAGAACTTGAGGAAGAGAATGTAGAGATACTGTGGCTCCATGGTTTCAGCATTGCTCAAATGCAGTCTACATTTTCTAATCTTTAATCAATAACTTACAAATAGCCTCATTGGATTATTGTCAAGATATTAAGGGTATTGGAATGGATACAAGTGAATGTTTGTATTTTCTGCTTGTGTATACATTGTTTTTGAAATGATTTATTTAGCCTGATGGAAATAACTGGACCTGGATGGAATAAGCAAACATTACAGAACACTTTTAACATATATATTATTATTAATTATTTAAATAGTTGTTTACCTAATTTGCTTTCTGGGGTTTTCCCTTTCCTTTAGTGTGCTATATAAGTTTTTGTGCATGTACATTGATAAAGGTACGGTAATGTATGTTATTTCAATATTTTCCTCTCAGTAGTTTCCTTAGCAGAAAATAAGTCTTCTTCTTTTAACAGTAAAAAACAATCATATACATATTCTAAAATAATTTGCCAGGAAATTATTATTTTGGTAAATGGTCTGCAAAGGCTAAAATCCCAAAGCTCCCTCCAGAGGAAGTTTCTCTCCCGCACCAGACATAAGGAATATAATATATATATATAGATGTATTTTACCAATTAAAACACTTTTGTTTGATGGGATTGTCTAGCCACTTAAAGAACGAGCTGTTCACAAGCTACAAGCTCAGTCGTCACTAAAACATGGCCTGAAGACCCAACTGGATGAATTAAACCAAGGTTACGTCTTTATTTCCTTGTTTTGCAGTGAAAAACTCCTCTCTTTTCTTCCTGAAAACATGTTTACACACAGCCTTCAAGAGCCTTCATTGTAATCTGTGATGTCATCTGAATGCATTGCCTGAAGGTCGCTGCATTGACAACGAATCAAACTCCTTTTAGGTTCATATAATGTTGGATATCTCACACACAAAGAAGCTTTATTTAGCTGAAACTGTCTGAGCTCTGAGTTATGGGGTGATGCTTTTCATTATCCCACTAAAGCATCCTCTGTCATGCTTTCCATTTTTGTGTAGTCATTCTCCAAGGTGTTCATCTGCACAGTGTGTCATTAGGTGTATGAAGGAGGGCACCCTCTCCAACCGCGGTAGGCAATAATGAATGAGAGACAACAAACTCTTCTGGGTGAAGTTAATATGGTATTCAGATAGCGAACTGCAAACCATTACCATTTAATTATAGCTCCCTGATGTGAGTTTGCGTTGCTGTGTAAATGGGCAGATGGGCTTTTGTTGAAAAGTTGCATGTGTGCTACGCAAACCTTCTCCCGAAAATAACAACAACACAAACATATGATGCTGAATTTCAATAACCAGACGAAATAAAGCACTTAAAGTAAACAAAATAAATGTATCATTACCAACATCATATACATTCAGTTTGAAAAAGGAGCTACATCCCCAGAAAAACAGAATCTGAAATGGTCAAATGTACAACCTTTAATACAGACACAGCTATTTATTGATTTTGCCTCAAGATCCTCATAATCAGGAGTGAGCTGAGGTACCGATGTCTTTTATTCCTTCACCTCGTTTCCCTCGCCCAGTCCTCCGGAGACACTAGCTTAATCAGCTGACTGGCCACGCAGTGAAGCCACAGTTCTGGTTCACTGCATCTCCCACAGACCTTAGCAGATCAGCTCTGGTTACTTCCTCGCTAACCTTGTCTTCGTCGCTAATATGGACTCAAGAGAGCTGCCTTCGCAGGGGTAGCAGTGCATATCCAGGATCTGGAGAAGCATTGCTTGACACCTGTACCAAGAGATATGAGCATTAGAGCATGGCTATAGGGTCGTGGACTCATATTCACTTCTCTTCTTTTTGTTGGTTTTCCCGGCGGAGATTTGCCACTTTGTCAGTTTTTATGCATTTTTAAATCACTTATCTATCACTTGTTGGACAGTGTAGCCTGCCTCATTTCACACTGCTTATAGTTGCACCCTAAGGCTTTATTTAATCTCTTTTTAAATCTTCAAAGTAAATGCCTTGATGACACAGTGTTATTCAAATATAACCCTTTTCAGTCTGTTTGGGGTAAACGCGGCTGTATGCCACTATGTGGTTGATTCGGCAGCAACAGAAACCCAAAGGACCATCACCGAATACAAATGTGTGTGTTCCTGCAGCTTTGAACTCTATGATTATGTACTCTACACCAGGGATATGAATAAACTATAAACTATAGTGCTGACAAAATCTAAGAAATAGAATCGCTGCGTGAAAAGAGATTTACAAAAATAGATATATTTACATTGACAATGCTAAAATGGTGAAGTCTGGCAGTTCTAATGTTAAGTATGTTTACAAATGTACAATAGTTAAGTTTGTTAGCATGCTAACATTTGCTTATTACCACTAAACACAAAATATAGCTGAGCCTGATGGTCGAAAAGAAACGTGTTGAAAGGAACAACCTTTGCAAGATGAAAATACAGAGGATCAACAAGTTATTCTAGTTAATCCTAATTGTTGGTACTGATCCAACAGATGAGCAACACTGTGGAGCTGCTGGTGGCAGTAGTAATTAAGACAACCCTACCTGAGGTGCTGACACTGCTAAGACCAGTTACAATTCCCACTAGTAGCTCTTGTTTGTTTGTCTCACAGATTTATGAAGAGAACTGGTTATAGTGCAGCCATGAGTTTCATACAACTGATATACGTAGTTTCTTTGACGTCACCCATTGGTTTATGAACTGGTGTTTCAACCCTGAGTTTGTTTTTTGTTTTTTTGGAGCCAAAATTACCATCTTTTGAAAGAGGGGGGCGATAGGGAAGTGTGAGGCCTTTTTACCAGCTAGCGATAGCTTTTTTAGCATATATATTACATCTGTCAATAATTGTAACTGATTTGACATGATTTAAGCTTGGTGTCAATGCACGTTATCCTGCTGGATGTAGCCATGAGAAGATGGGTGCACTGTGGTCTTAAAGGGATGGACATGGTCAGCAACAATACTCAGGTAGGCTGTGGTGTTGAAACAATGCTCAATTGGTACTAAGGGGCCCAAAGTATGACAAGAAAATATCCCCAACACCATTACACCACCACCACCAGCCTGAACTGTTGATGCAAGGCAGGACGGATCCAGGTCGGTTGTGTTCAGAGATGGTCTTCTGCATACCTTGGTTGTAGCGAGTGGTTGTTTGAGTTACTGTTGCCGACAGGCATGTTCTGACCTCCCCTCACAACCAGAAGACCCTGTTAACAGTAAACTGTGGTCACTAGTGTCCTCATGAAAGATGACATCACTTTTTTCAATGTGGAAAAATGAGAAAAACAGTTTAAACTTATTTACTTCTACCAAAACATTATCAGATAAATTGTATTTCATATTTACATCCCTATCAGGACAATTAAAGGGAGTCAGTAGCAGCAGGAATCATAGCACACAGTGGGAAAATGAAACAACTTAATTGGATAGAAAATGAAGCCAATCAACTTATATTATTATTTTGTGGATTTTCACACACTAGGGGATTATTTGAATCTGAGCATAAGGCCCTGCTTGTTTGATCGTTTGATTTTTACATTCTTCTGCATTTCACTCATTACTTCCCCGCACATCTCAGCTTTGTTTTGTGAGTTTTAAATGGCCAATCTCTATATTATTTCACAAACTTTGTAGAGGTGTACGGTGGCCCTGAAATGCAAGTCAAAACAACATTTCAGAAAACACTGAAGTGCTGTGGTGTTTTCTGAAATGCTGTAGTGTTTTCTGAAACGGTGTGGTGTTTTCTGAAATGCTGTGGCGTTTTCTGAAATGCTGTTTTTTTTTCCTAAATGTTGTTGTGTTTTCTGAAATGCTGCAGTGTTTTTTGAAATGCTGTTGCGTTTTCTGAAATGCTGTAGCGTTTTTTGAAATGCTGTGGTGTTTTCTGAAATCCTGTAGCGTTTTCTGAAATGTTGTTTTGACTTGCACTTCAGGGCCACCGTAGAGGTGTGAGTCATTACGAAATCTTAACAAATAAAAACATGCATGTACATAGAAGCTTTGTGACTGGTTGTTGCTTCCTCTTCCCATTACTATTTCCTTTTCTACCTGCTTTCTCCTGTCGCTTATATGTCGTCTGGCGTGCCAAACCTCATACAGGGATGAGGACTTAGTGCTCAGGAAAGGACACCTTGTCACCTGGCGTAATGAAGGACTAACGAGCTGTTCAGACCAGCTGTAGTGTTTGTGGCTTTAGCTCTGACATGTCCCATTGTCGGTGGAGAGATGCTGCCACTCGTGTGTCACTGCTGAGTTTAGTGCAAAGGGCGCAGTACTAGAGTCATGCTTCACTGACCAGCTCATCTCTGTAAGCAACGCTGGATCCATTAGAGTCAAACCAGGTCGTGAGTCTTGGACAGCCGTTCTTGTACCTTGGACTTATCCCATATTTGACACAGATCGACGAGCGTGTTAACATGTTAGGTCTTTATAAAAACATCGGAGAAGAGCAATTCTGGTTTGAATGTAGATGAACTCAAATCCTTTACGCCTCTATTAGTATATAGCAACACCCTCTTAAAAATTGCTATTCAGCATGAATATGTGACCCGCTCTATCGAAATCAGTCGGAAGTCGCAACGGCTCATTTCAAAATAAACGTGGATTTGCATAAAAACCATTTTTTTCGGGGTTCGGGTGTTTTGTTTGATTTTAAACAAACAAAGTCTTGGCTTTCAGAATATGAAAATTTTATTTCCAAACTCACAAGATAAATACATTCTTTAAGCTTGTAAAGGGAAGATGACAGGCAATCTGCTCTTCCGCAGCGCCGCCCCCCCTCCCTCCGGCTGACATTATGAATGTAAGCGTAGAGTAATCATAAATAACACGGCAGGGTCCGTTACAGTTTGTTTTCATCTGATTTCAATTAAAACAAAGTCTTGGCTTTCAGAATATTAAACTTGTTTCGGCAAATTCAGATGATAAATACAACTTTGAAGCTTGTAACGGCATAATTACAAGCGGAGAACGGAGTAACTTAACGTCACAGCAGGCATAACAACAGCCGGTGTTTCTCGTGAGGGTTTTCCCCGGGAAACAAACGCAATACACACAAACGCAAAATTACACAAACACACACACACGTATACACACACACGTATACACACACACACACTCTCGTGAGCTTCCCCCAGACCAGCAATCCAAACGAAAATATCTTCCCTCCGTAGTATTTTGATCATTTGCTAATAATCAATCAGATCGATGGATTCCAGAGAAGAGAAAACTTTGAAGGCCTTTTTCTCAAACTGATGACTCGGTGACAGTCATTATATAATGTGACATATTTCGCTTAATATTTGGAGTACAAAAACAATCCTGATATCATTAGAAAGCTAGGAATCTCCTCTTTCCAGCAGTTTATACAACTCAAAATGTGTCTTCGGGTCAATGCGACTGATTTCGATAGAGCAGGTCACATATGTGTAATTCATGGCACAATTCAAACGGCATCGAAAGATAAGCTTTCTCTCTTCATTGACTTCAATACATAATTTTTCTAGATATAAAGTGGTTGTTGCACAAAAAATCCAAACGCAGAGCAGAAATCTGAGAGCAGACATTTGACGAGCGCAAAGAAACAGCCTGATTACGAGGAGAAGGTTTTAAGCTGGAACACAGGAAATCTGTGCAAGCAGCTACTGAGTGCAAGCGTACAGTTTGAGCAGAAGCAGAGCAAATAAGCACAAGCAGGCCATTTTTTATTGTGAGGTGTGCCGAGGACAGGGTTTTGAGGACAAATCAATACATCTGAATCGTGGAACGTGAAATCCAATGAAATGATGCTCATCAAATTTAAAGACAACCTCCCTCGAATAAAGATTAGGGAATATCCCACGTGTGACACAAGCAAAACCGGACCCCCCCCGCCCGGTACCCATACCGAACCAAAATGTTTGTGAACGCGTTACCGCCACCTAACTTATTGCGGTATCCTTGGAATGAAACTCGGCAAAGCATTGAACATGTATTCAGGGGTAAGCTGTCGGACTCTCTACCAGAGCATAGACAGGGCAGACTTGGGATTCAATCCACGGACATTATGCAACACTGATCCAAATGGACCAACTTGAACAGAGTTTGTTGGTGAGAATTCTTCCAGCGCATCACAACATGCAGGTGTAACGAACTGTCTCCTAAAAATGTACGCGTTCACAGCAGAACTAAACTGATTCTCAATCGTACGTTTAGTAGGGAACGCTATTTTCTCCGCACGTTACGTTCCGTTATGGAACGTATCTTACCAATAGGTTTATAGTTGGTCCCGCCCTACCATATCTTTGCCATTTATGTCTTGCTCTCATAAATACGATATAATAGATCATTTATAAATAATTTTTTTAACACACAGTCTGAAATCAGGCTAGGCTGAGGCTGCTGTAATTTCGCGCAGCTGTTAGCTCTCGATGAGCGAGGACAGAAGAAATAAGTAGTTGTTAACATGCCAAACAGGCCCTGCTTGTGTCGTTTATTGCACTCAAAACATTAAAGACAAATCCAGATGTTACGTGTTTCTGTTACTTCGCCTCTAAGACCAGAGAAGGACAGTACGAGATCTCTGTGACGAAAGATGTAGGGTGTTGTTAATGCGATATGATATCCGGAAAATTTTTTAGTTTTAGGGAATGGCCGAAGACCACTACCACTACGCATAATCCCCATCTATCGTTTGGGACTACGGTCCGCGTTGACAAAACCGTGATTAATCTTCAAGCTCTGGAATTGGATTGTGTTGGAGATGGCAGCTGCCGCCAAGGAGTCGGTACGGGCCGAGCGTCAAGGCCCTCTCTTTGAAATGGAACAAAACCACGGCCAGACTATTCAAAACTGGACTCGAACAACTCCCCCCGGAAAATACACGGATTGGCTGGCTGTATTGTCGTTCGCACACATTTTCCGTCCTATGGCAGGTCTTACTGGGATGTTTCAGTTCTTAAAAGACGTTTTCGGTTTTTTCCCAGAAACTTAGACGGCTTGAAGTATTAAACTGTGTAAGGCCCTGTACAGCCGGAGGTTTAGGCGATGTTTTCTGTTTTTCTGTTGCCTCAAAAATGGCACTTCTCGTAACCTCAAGAATAGATGTGAAAGGTATTAAAGAAGGTTTAAAATCCATTATATCTAAAGGGGTGCTCCTATTCTTTTTAAAAGCATTCATATTTTGTACCTTACTTCACTTTACCCTATCGTCATCAAAAAAGTTTAGATAAGTCTATGTTAATAAT